>NC_057802.1:317519771-317783018 GCF_018294505.1 Triticum aestivum | reverse complement strand
CGATCTCGATTGTGGTTTTTCATCTAAGTATGTGGTGATTTTTTTTAGAAAAGGAAGTATGTGGTGATTAATAATGCAAAATTTTATTAGCTTCGATGCCATGCTATACATAGTGGTTTAAATAACTTGTGTTTCTTATACTGAAAAGTAATTCAGAATTTGTTTCTATTTCAATTAGAGCCCTGATGCAGACAAGGATTGTGTGGTTGTACATGTCACTCGCTATGAGGCGGACGACCTGAATATACGCACTGGGAAAACAGAGTTCTTAGGCTGTTGGATCCTGGAAGCCATTTGCGGTTATACCAATGAAGAGTTGTATTCCAGCCTCACTGTTGTCAGGCGTGTTGTCCAGGGTGTACTGAAGCACAAGAAGTTCAAAGCTACTCCTTCGTTTGTGAGGCATACTGTTCTTGTCACGCTTACGTAGGAAGATGACGTGGCATGCCTCCACAAACAAGTTTATCAGTGGCAAGGCCACAAGGTTGTCTTCATGAAGGTTCACAGGATTGAGCTGCTGCGAGACGTCCTCGATGATGTTCATGGCAAGGTCCGTCTTGTGTCCAGCCCAAATTAGATCGAGGCATGAAATAGTTGCCCCAGCTAGTGTTTAATAGTAGTTTGGATTGTGTCTAATTATCCGAACCTTGCCTGTTATCGACCCCTCTGGGGCTAGTACTCTGTTTGAATCCATCTATGGGAACTGCTGCTACTTTTGTGTGCCCATGAATCATGTGAGAACCATCGTAAGTTGCCGAAACAGATGCGTCCTCACTAGTTTTTTCATGAATATGGCATGGTAAGACATAAGTTGTCACGGTTTATCATACGAGTAGTGTGTGTTTTGATGAAATAGAGCACTCGTTCGAGAACCGTGCGCCGACGTATACATAAGTACTTGTAAACACTGTTGGTGCTACCCCACTTGTAAGCAGTTGTGCAAAACACGGCACATTGGCTCAGCTCGCTTCAACACTAGGCTATCGACCAGCTAACAATCAACAATCTGCTGTCTGACATATAAGCAACTATGTATCTTGTTACAGTGGTTCATGCAGTTAATTGAGGCCACAATGTAATAAATTCCAAACGTTCACACGCTAGTCCAGCTCTCATGTGGAACACTCACATTAAACTCGTCTTCATAAAAAACTTGAAAAGCATAAGTTAAGCAATTTTATACATCTCAATGATTCATAGAACATAACAAACATATACTAGTTCACAGCAAAAGACAAAGTTGTGAGAAGGTTTACAAATCAGGAAAAAACAAGCAAGGCTTCTCTGAGCAAAGGGCCTCCCGGCAGGCTTAAATTTCCTGGAGTTCACTCTGGTTTTTTCTTGTTGCCACCATCCAGGGTTAGGTTCTCTCATTCCAGAATAACCAATTATAATTGTGGTCTCAGCTGGAATGCTGAACTGAACCATGCAGTGTACTGACCAGCTGAAATGCTTGTGCATTCCACTAAATTTAAGCACCGCTATTTGCAGAAAAAAGCAGACCACAATGCCTCTTGTCCGCGCACCTGTCCAAAAAACCGCCGTGCAGCCGTGCCAGCTAGTCCTCGGTCCATGGATGAACTGGTAGAAAGTGCATTCCGGACTAGGATGCAGTTGTTTTTGCTCGTCCCTGCACTGCAATCAGGAAGTAAAACGTACGAATCAACTTCTTTTAGATTGCGTTGGTCATTCTACCTTAGTTACTACCAATGTAGGGATACCTTGAAGACGGGAGGTTAGACGACGGCAACGAGGGATAGACATCTCATTTTGCGCAGTTGTACTAAAACTGAGGTGTGTGCTTTTGATTGCGCGGATAGAAACGATACGGAGACAGACATCCCGAAACGATATGGAGACAGACATCCCTATTTGTGCAAATACGAAATACGGTTATTTAAACAGTGACAGATATTACTACTTTCCCCCGTTTCCTCTTAGAACCAAGTCCTAGATTCATGCTATAGCTTTCCCACTTTCTTCCCTGTTTGAACCAACGCTTTGAGTCGACTGTATGAACTAGCTTTACTTCTAATAATAGTAGAAGTCTAGGTGGCTTTGGAACAGCGGACGGAAGCAGAAAAGGATCCACACGAAGGGAGCTGGGGCAGTAGAGCAAGACAGGTTTCGAAGGAATATATACCTGAGGGTCGTCGGCATGTGGCAAAGACGGCGTCGGGAGGCCGCATCTTGGCCACAATATTGCAGGGAGGAAGAAGGGGTCGGAGTCCCTCCCGAGCCGGCGCTCTCTCGGAGAGAACGGCACGGCCGCCGATCAGGACGCGCGGGCAGCCGTTGGTCTCCTCCCTCGCCGCCGACGATAGCGTGAACGATGCACCTACACCCCTGCCCCGGTCGAGGTTGTCCGGCCGGATTTGTGACCAGCCGTGAGCTGAGAGAGAGTGTGGCCACCTATGTGTTGCTTAGATCTGGAGAGCATGAGAGAGTGAACGAGAGGAACCCTAGTAAAGCAAGCGCTAAGGCTCCTGCTTATATATATAGTGGAGTGATTTTGTTGTACCAGCTTCAAAAAAATGCGCTCCTACATGTACCTGCGAGTGGGTGTGAGAGAACTAGTGCGTGCGTGCACCGCTTCTCTTCGTGAGAGTACAATATACTATGCCCAAAGAACGTTCGCCGCAAGAGTAATAGTATAAGTGTGTGACGTGTGAGCTAAAATAACATGTGCGCGCCGTGTTTTGTTTTTTAGAAGTTCTGAGGGTAGGGTGCGAAGAGCACATATGTGCGTGACGTCTACCTGCAGATAGACGGTGGGTGCGACGTGCGAGTCTGCGAGAGGGCTCGGGAGAGTCGTGACTCGTGAGGGTGCGTGTGCGTGAGAGAGGGGGGCACGTATCGATGCAATGCATGTGTTCGTAAATCATTATCCGACAAACGTTCGCCACAAACCTTTTCCTGACGAACGCCGTAAGAACCGTTAGATCGGCATCCGACAGTGTCAGTTTTGCAATGTCATTTAACGGAACAGCCACTCCTCCTACACACAAATCTTCCACGTGAGTGTTAGCAACTGTCGTATGCTCCCTCCGTTCCAAAATGCAGTGCATATAGCTTTATTGAAAATTCGAACCTCGCAAACTTTTACCGAGTTTTTCGTGTACCAAATTGCACATGTAGAATACCATGTATATATCATTTCATTCATCTTCGAGAGGTAACTATAAAGATGGGTGAGGAGTCTACAAAGAAAGACCATCGTATCACCCGCAGCAATTTCAAGCATCCTTTAGTGTCGAGGAATATCATAGGAACTCTATATGATATGATTTTTATAGGAATTTTTCCTTTAGAGCCAATTGGTTCATAGGAATAGATTCATATACTCCACATTTCAAAGGAAATAAACATGATATCATTTCTATAGCTTTAGAGCCACTTGGTTCATATGAATGGATTCCTATACTCCCTTAATTTCAAAGGAAAATAAACATTAGCGTATATTCAATAGAAAAGTTCCTATGATATGAACCAAATTACATCTCTTTTCTAATCCCTCCTCATAGGAATTGAGATACATGTCATCTCTAGATTCAATAGAAAAGTTCCTATGATGTGAACCAAATGACATCTCTTTTCCAATCCCTACTCATAGGAATTGAGATGCTCCATGTCATCTCTTTCCCTACAACTTCCATGTATACATCTTCTATTCCTAAATAGATAGTACAACCCACTAGTAGCTTTTTTCCAAAACATGCAACTATGGCACAAGAACTATATAGTGTGCCAATAACTTTGAAAGATGGTCGCTGGATGAAGCTAACCCGACAGTGCAGAGATAGGCAAATCCGAGCACTACTGGCCGTTGGATATCATCAACATTCCACCAGATCTGCCACATGTACAATTTCGAAGACTCCATGGTTGAACTTAAGCATAATGCACAAACCTCAAAACACAAGCACTTCTCCTTTGTTCTAGAATCTTCTGTATCATAATTGATTATTATTTTCTAAATGAATTGCCATTATTTGTTTTTTACTTTATGATTTACAATGCACAACCCCATGAATCTTAACATTTTTATAAAACTAATTGATTTTGAATGAGATGAACTATAAGAACTAAACGAGCATCTACATCATGCATATATGACTCAAAGCTTTACATGCTATAGTGTGTATTTATTCATATTTTGGTTTCGAAATCTCATGCGTTCAATACATGTGTACCTTACTAGTTTTGAGTAGAGTAGCAAATTTCACGCGGCCCCAGGTATATCAAAATGCAGGGCCCATGCATCATTGCCTTTCGGTCGAACCTACGTCCACAATTTTTTGTACGTACTATATCTCCACTGGTCCCCGAACCCAAAATGCGGCCTCGTTCCCGTAAAACCAAGCGGCCCACACATATTTAAGGCGTCGAATCGAACCCGTTTACTACGACATGGCCCCGCACGCCGTAGTACTCCTACAAACCCTACCGCCGCACTCATCATCGGTTTTCTTCAAGAGGACGAGGGAGAAGCCGATTTGTAGTGGAGGCGCTTTCAAAAAAAGGATCTGTAGTGGAGACCCCTACCCTAGGGTGCCCTAGGTAGCTGCCGCACGCATCATTGTTTTCTCTTTTCTTTATGTTCTTGCGCCCTAGAGTGAAATGATGGTTGCTTCGTCCGTCCAGCTTAATGCGGGAAAGGTGGGGCTTTGTGATTTGACCCCTCATCGCTCATTTTCTACTACTGCGGTGCTACGACCGGGGTGCCTCCAATTCCAACCGCTGCTCCAAACTGTAATTTGGTGCATCGCACGTGGAACAAGACGGTGGATGAGCCACATGTCGGCCAAAGGGGTCCTGTTAAGTGTGTCGCCATTTCGTGTGCGGACTGACCCTGCTTAAGTTGCTACGCCAACACGACAGGAGCAGCCTACCACTTGGTTTTGCTCCTTGGTGAATCCCGACTATATTGATCTAAAAAGATACGTGCTGAACTACCCTCTCCGTCTCGGTTTTTTATTTTTAGGCGTCTCGGTTTATAGGGCCTGCACGTAGTTCTAGGTCATCCATTTGACTAACTAAATATGAGTTACTATGTCACAAAAAGTATATCATTGGATTCTTAAGCGGATGTAGTTGTATTTAAAAGTCGAGGGCGGGGCTTTTCCTACGCGGTAGGCGGGGCAGTTCCGCCTAGTCGGTTCGACAGAGACTTGAGAAGACGAGGGAGTAGGCTGCTGCAAACGTAGGGCTGTGTGATTTGACAGCGAGTTACTGCTGGACAGGTGGGGCCCCGTGATTTGACTTGCCATTATCATTTTAACTTCAGCGCTACGACCGGCGTGAGTCTCCCGATTCCTGACCACCTCCATACAGGTGCCTCTCCCAATGCTCCACCATGTAGTAGAGGCTGGCTCTTGCATGAGAGCCCACTTCTCCACTTTTTCCTTGCCTCTCTTTCCTCCACATATGCAAAAATGCCATGTAAAGCGCACTATTGTACTTACTTTTACTTGCTCCTACAGGTGCTTAAGCTTGACACATAGGCATAAAGTCTGATGTGGCAAGTTAATCAAGAAGAGAGAGACTAGTTTGGTGACCCAAGGAAGAAAAGGTGCTAAGCGCGTGTACCTAGGTGAAAAGACAATTTTGAGTCTATAGCTAATTAAATGAAGCAAACTTAGCAACACCATTTCATTGGAAGAGGTCACTCCTTGGCAAATGCAATAAATACTAGTACTCCCTGTCTCCCATAATATAAGAACATTTTTGGCACTACACTAGTGTAAAAAATGTTCTTATATTATGGGACGGGGGGAGTACGAAGAAAGAGAAAGAGAGGAGTAAAAAAATACATTTATAGCCAACCTTGTTGTAGTATGAGTGACTAAGTGATGACTATGTATGACATGCCAATATCAGATAGCCTAACGCACCGTGTTAAATCTCCAAGGGTGCGAGCGACGCGATGGTCGTGGTAGGCGCAACCATGATATGGGCTGCTGGCAGCCCTTGGATCTGAGATCAAACGGTCGCATGCTAAGTTGCTGAAAATTTGCAGAATAACCCTCCAGGATAGGATATTCACCCATAGGTCTAGAATCACGCCATGCAACCGTTCGATCTCAGATCCAAGGGCTCTCGGAAGCCCATATCATGGGACAATGGAAAGCCACTACCCTTCCGTTCGCACGCTGGCAGTTCGCTCCTACTCGTCCCCGCACGTCCTTCAATACTACGGCGGTTCGCTCCTAGTCGTCCCGTCCATTCACATTACGGCAGTTCCACTAATCCTAACCCTCCTCCCAAATCCATGGCATCCCAAATCTCCACGATCGGCGGTGAGTACAAGGTTAGAACCATCACCGGCGATGAGTTCGACGTCATCTACACCCGTTCTTCCGCGACGGTGAAAGGATGCCTTTCTCGCTTCAGACGCATGTGCGAAAACTCAGATGATGAGTGGGTCGCTGGGCTAGATGTTGAGTACACCACAGTCCTAGGACAAGAGAAGGATCTAAAGGACGAAGAGAGGAAGAAGCCCGCCGTGATCCAGGTTTGCGTACATAACGTTTGCTTGGTCTACCACATATGACATGCCGACGTTGAGTGCCAAGATTTTAAGAACTTCCTCAAGGACAAAACAGTGAAATTCGTTACTGTAGACTTTAAGAATGACAAAGAAGTCCTGGGTCGGATAGGCCTCGTTGTAGGCAACCCCTTCGACCTCCAGAAGAATCGGCTGGTGCCCTCTCGTCAGCCTTCAATGCTGACCCTAGCAGGAGCCATGGTTCACCCTTCGTACCGTAAACTGGAGAAACCTCATTACACGTTTCATCGTCATGCATGGCAGCGGAATGTACTAGATATAGACCACATCCACTACGCTGCAATGGATGGCTACCTTTGTTTCAATATCTACAAGGGTTGGATGAAGAGCAACAGCCAAGTGTGCGGTTCAACCAAAGAAGTATCGGCCAAGAGGAAGAGGGACAAGGACGAAGTCGAGGACGTGGACGAGGACTCCGAGTAAGGTGGCAGTGTTGTTGCTCATGGTGGTTCTAAACTTCTAATGCAGTGTCTACTGGATTAGTTGCATAGTTTAATTTCAGGTGTGCTTAGTTTAATTTGAGGGGTGTGTTGTGCTGAGCCCCCAACAGAACTATGTTATGTTTCTTCTCGTTACATTAACTCTTCAGTATGTACATACTACTAGTATTTCTTTAATAGAATTTAGCACCCCAATTAAGCACGTACTAGCTTTTTAAATAGTACTATATGCATAATTTGGCGACGAGCGCTCTCTATATGTACCACCTTTTTTTTAATTTCAAATTTTGCTCCATGGCGCAATCCATCGATAGTACTACTGTACAAAAGTATACATTTTTTAAAAGGCTAGAGTAATGTTCATCACATATATAGCCAGTTAAATTCTCAACCTAGAACAACGTGCATGCCATGTAGTAAACCGATACGGAGGAAGTATAGTAAAAATGAGGTGATTTTACCGAGCGATCGGCAGGGGAGCATGACCTGTCATGCGGTCCCACGTGTCATGATGTACCAAGGTGATGCGCGTGTCCCTCTTGAGGCAGAAGCAATACTACGTGGTTTGAGATGATGGCGAACCGAAGTGTGAAATAATGGTTGCTTCGTCCGTCTGGGAAGGTGCGGCATTGTGATTTGACGTCTCATTGCTCATTACTACTACTGGGCCGGTACGAGTGGGGTGCGTCCCCCCTGCTGTTCTGCACTGTTATTTGGTGCTTGACACGTCGACCCGGTTGCTATATGTCCCACATGTCGGCGACAGGAAGTACAGAATTCATGAAAGGGAGCGTCGACGGACGAGTATACTACAGAATTCATGAAAGGGAGCGACTTAGTTTTGGAAAAATCTGTTTTTACGGAGTACGTACCCACTAGGGTTTATAGGGCTCATCTAAAAAACATTCTTTTTTCTGTTTGATAAGTCTCAATTCTACTATACTAGTAGTAGTACCATTACATGTTGGATTTCGAGGTGCGTTAGATCACCCGACGCAAGCAGTGTCAAGACGAAACTAACCAATGCATGTACAAGTTCATGGAAATTTAGTGGTCATTCATGCATTCGTTCTTATTAATGCCTCGGTAAACATAACTTCTTGAGAAAAACGAGCGTACTAATTACTTGTGCAAACTACGAAATTAATTCGACCACTCACCGTCTACCTTGGTTGGAGAGATTTTGAAATTGAGCCATAAACTGGAAAGGAGGGAGTAGTAACTTTTGTCTCGATTACTATTTGTGGCCTTGTATAGATGCAAAATGTATTTTTTTTATAGTGGCCTTGTATAAGTAAATGGAGGGAGTACTAACCAAAGTACGTAGTAGGGACGAGGAGTAAACGGAGGGAGTAGTAAAATTTTCTCCCCGTGCTGCGAGCCACCGCACGCGTGGGCGAGGGAGCGGGCGTAAAGGCGTACAGTAGTAGTACTACTACTACTACTACTCGTAAGCAAGCTTCACCTCATCCTGCGAGCCACCGCGCCCGTGGGCGGGGGAGACGGCGTACTAAGCAAGCTTCTCCTCGTTCTGCGAGTTGATGGGACACATCAAAAGTACTCCAGTGTATAGAGCCTTGCCTCTAAGGTAGGCCCCACATGGTTTGCCTCTTTTTTAATTTAACATAACGCGTCAAGTCGCAATTTGTTTGTTCACCCGTGGTAGACGATCCTCCCTCCACCAAGTGGACAACCAGTACACATGCCAAATTACCACATGGGCTGCCTTTTTCGTACAGAAATGAGCTCCACCGTGTACCCGCGCGAGTGTGGTTGGGAAAGAGACGGGAGTACGTGCGCCGTGCGTGCACCTCTTCTCTTCGTGCACGTCCCCCACCTACGTGGGTGTGTGTGAGAGAGATACAAACCTAGACATAATGCGCCGTCCATCCCCATGCGTCCGCCCAGTCCGACCACCAGTCACCACCACGCCCCACTCCTCCTCACCTTATCTCTCATCTTTCTCCCTCCATTTTTATATACAAGGGGCCACTATCAAAATTACAATTTGCAGATATACAAGGCCACTAACACTAATCGATGCAATATTAATGATGTTTGCCTCATGGTACTAGCAAAGGAGGACATTAATTATCCCTTGCATGCATGCGGGAGTTTGTAAAAAAATGCATTTTGATGTTCCGTCCAATGCACGGGCATCTTGCTAGTCCATCAAAACAACACATGGCAAAATTCCAAGGCGAATGAGGGATTTGAATCTGTTGGGAGGGGCTGTTTGGATCTTGCCCGGGGTAGCCAAAATATTGGCGACCCTTTTGTCCACCGGTGCCTTTGCCACCGATGAACGAGGAATGGCTCGGGTGCTCATGCTGTCATGCATCCTCCAGCGCGCACGTTGGAGACGAGCTCGCACGAGCTGTGTTTTTTTGTCCCACAACGCCGCCCGAGCCGCCCGCAGACCGACCGGCGACCCGCAAATTACGCCATCCAACCGTAGCCGCACACATTATGACAGCAACTCAACCAACCGGACGAAATTCACGCAAACACGTAGACAAACTGATATTTCATATAAACAACGATGAAAATCATATAAAATACCGGATTTTCATACAAACATGACGGATTTCATTACATTCAAATGAACTATGCGGTGCTAGTTCTGGACAGCACAGGTATATAATACCTGGCCTAAATGGTCGCCCGCCGGTCGATTTGTGTTCCTCATGTCCGGCAGCACGATCACCGGACTACCGGGAGCCCCGGAGGTATATGCTTCAGCGCAAAGGATGGCTCGCTTCCCCACTGCCCAACTGATATCAGTGGCTGGTGCCGAAGATGATGGTGGCCGGCACCGGTTCGAGTTCATCACCGGCCACTACTTCGCCATGGCCGGCACCGGCTCGAGTTCATCCTAACATTCCCCTCTTCCGTGGAGCCCATGCGGGGTTGACGAAGGTCCTCGCAACAAAAGGATCCGGCAAGACACCTGCTGTGTACGCCGGCGTCGCCTCTGCAGTGGCCTTCATGGGACCCAAGCGGCGGCGGCCTCCCGTGTTCTACTTCTCCTCGATGATGGCGGCGGACGCGGAGGCGCTGGCCACCGACTCGTCCCTCTCCGCGCACCCGGCTTCTGTCGCTGCTTGCATGGCGCGGCCGCCGGCATGGGAGTCTCGGCCACAGAAACGGGAGACGCGGTACGAGGCGGCGGCGTGGACGGCAGCAACGACGCCCGTGCGCCGCTCCTCGTCGAGCTGGCCTGGAGCGGCGAGTTGCTGAACCGCGCGCCGGCTTGGGGCAGCAACTGGCTCCGTCGGGCGAGGGGAGGGAGGTGGATCAGCGAGCTGCATAGCTCGTATCCGGCGGGCTAACCAGCCGGCTTGGATGCGGAATAACTACTCTTCGTTAGCCATTGTGAGAGTGGACAAAATGGTGGAGGAGATAGGGGAGCGGCGGAGGTGTGCGATTCTTGGCCGGCGTTTGGCCTCGTTTAAATAGGAGCTTAAATAGACGGCGGACGGGAGGAGCTCGGCCGGCGTTGCGTTTAACGCCGGCCCGGTCATGAACGGACGTGTGTCCAGAGTGGGTTTCTCGGCTTCCACACGGGCGGGTTTCATGGAGGCATTTGAATGCGGCACGGAGGCGTGTTCAGCTGGGCGTGCCGCGAGTGGCGCCCTCGACTCTGACCTAGGACACCGCACCGTTCTTCCACTGACGTGTGGGCTCTTTGGGTGCATGGCCTGCATATCAGTGACCCAACGCAGGCAGCGCACAGTAGAGGAACCTTTGGTGGGCCAGGGCGGTCAGAAGCGGGCATTTCATAAACCGATGATTGTTCATTGAGTGTGACGTCATCTTTTTCATGTAGATAAGCCAACTATGTTGATAGCCCGTTCGATACGTTGTGATTCATAAAGACCGCTGCAAACATCAATGTTCTGCTTATCACAGATAAGATTGATTAATACTCATAACAATCCATGTCCTTAACAAAGTGTGCATGCACGTATAGGTTGAGCGTGTGTCTTGCGTCGTGTACTGTGTGCATGCAGGCGTGCGAGTGTTGCGTGCGTGCAAGGGTACGTTTCAGTGTTGCATGCTTGGGTGCGTACGTGTGTGTGTTCGTGAGTGCATGTGTACGTGTCAGTGTTGCACGCCAGCATGCGTGCATGTGTACGTGTCAGTGTTGCACGCCTACATGCGTGCATGCATGTGTACGTGCGGGGTGAGGCTACACGTCAGTCGACTGACTTTTTCATCTCCGGTCATTAGATTTTCCAGCCGTTGGATACGAAATCAAGGGCCTCCTGTTTATCATCAAACTCCACCCCCTGAGCCGCCAGCCATCACCGGCCGAACCGCCAGCCCCCGTCGCCTGTGGCCGGCCGGCCCTCCCCGAAACCACTCCCCACCGCCAGTCCGCCGCCGCACCGGCCATCCCTCTAGCCCCCCCTGCCGAGCTTTTTCTCTGGGGATCCCCACCCCACCGCCCAATGAACGCCCCCCAACCGCCGGTGACTGCCAACCAGAGGTCTCACGACTTCGAATACCCACCGACCACTAATTTATTACCATTTATGTCCTTCATATACGCGCTGACGGGTGGGCCCTATGGTAATGTGCGCTGCTGAATGTGGACCGTTTGACTGGTCAATTCATCGTGTTATCAACAAATTACGGAGCTGTATGGTGAGCCAGTGACCATATGATCACCCTAAAATGTACTCCTATTTTATTAACATAGTACAGACTCAAACTACCATTTCTTTCTTTCATATACGGACTGACAGGTGGGCCCCACGGTTACGCACCCCGATGGTGCAACACTAGTTGCGCCGCGTGGAACGTTTGACTGGTCAATTGATTGTGTCATCAACAAAATACGGAGTTGTACGGGTGAGCCAATGACCGTATAATCATGATATGTATTTGTTTAACACGGTACAGACGCAAGGGCTCATATATACGCGCAACCACTCACCGCTATAAGCGCACACATGCGAACCCTACCCCTATGAGCACCTTCGAGAGAGTGGGCCAGCATATATGATCTTGAGATTTTACGAAGTCACCATAGGTGCCTCGTAGTCGAGTGGAACGTCTCCTCCCACTGAACGTACATCGCCGGAAAATACTGAAATTAACACAAGATAAATGCAAGCACCGGGACTTTAACCTTGGTGGGCTCGAGAAACCACTGTCCTCTAACCATCCAACCACATGTTGGTTAGCACGACAAAATGTATGTGGTGACCGTGATGAGCTTATTCTGAAGTCTAGTGACCATATCATGCTTTCGCTTCAAATACAATGACCGTAAGTGTCGACAACAAAATACGGAGCACGCATCAAATGCAAAGTCCGTCAGTGTCATCAACAAAATATGGAGACGTATCGTGAGCTAGATACCGTTGTACTATTGTATATGCTTATTTTCTTAGTGGCCGATTGCGTGTGTGGTGTGGTGGGCACATCATTTCTAGTTGTGGTGGGTCAACATGAAGACTCATGGGTCGGTTCCATCCTGCACCACATATAGGTTGGACCGAGACGTGTTATACGAAGACCCATGTGGAGGACTCGGCGTACAACACGAAGCTACCAGAGTCGCGGAGGACTCTATCCCCACTGGTGATAAGCCGACTATATATGATTTGTAACCCTAGGCCCTTAGTATGTTATACAAGCTTGGGGGCTAGTTCGTCGATAGTATACACACACGCACAATGCCTGGTATTCACGTGTACTTTGTACACACCCCTATCACTAATATACAGTACCAGGAGTAGGCTCTTTCTTCAACTGCAAGGGTCCGATCCGAACTAGGGTAAAACTTTGCCTCGTATTACCATCCAGCCTAACAGCCAGGGATATCCTACCGAATGATATGATGAAATCATATTTGCCAACTACTAAGAGAGAGGTGTGTCGGGGGGGGGCAATGTGTGCAAGAGAGGCCTAAAGATAATGTGCATGCGGGAGACACGTAGGCACATATATGTGCGTATAGAGGGCTAGTAGAGACCGTGCATGTGTATATATGCATGTGAGAGAAATAGTGTTTTCCAACTGAGATTAGTGAAAAGAGTGGTACATAGTAGTCAGAAAGAGAGAGAGAGAAACAGAGAGAGCATGTGCGTGAGACACCCCGACACCCTGAGAGAGATTGTGAGCATGTGTGAAAGAGAAATGCCGATGCATATAAAGTGTGAGCACTTATGCGTTAGATAGAGAGATATATAACGCGTTTGTGAGAATGGGGCGAGGCATAGTGCATCTACGTGTAAAAGGCGGTTCTACGCATTAAATTAAAATATAAATGGCATTATTATTTTTGGATGCGATCATGAATTTTGCAAATTGTGTATGGACGAAAATCGGTCTATCAGACACCCATACTCTATTGAATTCTAGCATGTGCATGTGTTTATTTCATATTATCGATCCATAGAGTGAGAGCGGTTTGAAATATAGGCAATGGATGCTTTTGCAATTCATATATAAACATTAATTAGTGCACTCCATGTTGTTAGTGTGAAGCACTTTATACATTTGTCACTTGCATGGATACATTCCAAATTGCTAGCTACGAAATAGAATACATGTCGAATTCAACATAAGGAGGGTTTCGAAGATTCAAATTCATAGGAAGTACATTCATCTATTTGAACCCGAGATAATGGCATTTGTAAATCAGATGTAAAAGGGGGCATCAATCTTTGTTGTGAGTTTGAACATGCTATATGTATTCATATGCATATCTAACTTTTTTTGCAACCAAGGAGATTATATCTGGAACCATGCATGAACTGAGGTAAGTTGCATATTTTTTAATATATACTTGTGTACAATGTATATTCAAATGTACCCCCTCCATTCCAAAATAATCGTAGCTTTAGGATTTTCAAGAGTAAAGATTTGTGAAGTTTGACAAATCCTGAAAGTTCAATTCAAGAGAATCGAAAACGTTAATGCTTCTACTCCCAAATATTGAATGAAGCGCCAAATAGGCCTCTGGTCACCCGAAACCGCGCGAGACTAATGTTTTGGTGGTAGGAAATTACTATCCTGACTCTGGCCCATGTAGCCTATCGGCCCGATGTCCAAAGGTCTAAATCGGGGTAGGTTTGTAACTTCACCAAGACACCAGTCTCAACCGCCTCCGAGAAGCATTCATACACCGTGGGCGCCTACCCATGCGCTCGGCCGAAATCTATCCCGCCCACATTTGGGACACCTGACATGACTGTCCTACCCCCAACCCGCAATATGTCCGAAATTTTAGATGGGGGCAAAGTTTGTAACTTTCCCCAAATTTCAAACAAGCGCGTCTCAAACCGAAACATTGTTCCCCCTTAGTTCCCCGCCTCCCTCCGTTTCCCCATTCATACTCCGTGGGCGCGAAAACGCCCTCTCCACCAGCCGCGAAACCCCAGCCTCCTCCGTCCTCCACCCCATAGCGGCCAATCCACCGCCGCCCTCGTACATCACGCCGGAGCCGGTACCCCGACGTCGTCGTCCAACGCAACCGCAACCGCAACACCCTCAAGGACTTAGCAGCTGAAGCCGAGGCAGAGCTGCCTCCACGACGCCGACGCCACGTGCTCCGTACCAGAACCACTCCGACCACGCCGTCCTGCGCTTCACTGCTGCGGCTCCACTGTCGCAACCGTCCACCGCACCGGAGCTGTTCCCGCTACGCCGTCGTTCGCCGCCTCGGATCTGCTTCCCCGCCGCCGACAGACGGCCACCGCACCACACTCAACAACTTGGCCATGGGTTCGTCCAAGGCTGCACCGTCCTCCACAACTTCTGGTTTCCGGCGAACAACAAGAAGATCGTCGGAAAAACAGAAGGAGGACACAACACTGCCAGCAGAAAGAGGTACTCCTCTTCCCTTATTCGTGCAAATCTTACGTCTCCGCTCACACCGTATTCATCCCACGAAAGAAACTAGTTGAGTGCTTCTTACTGCATCTTCTTCGTGATACTAAATGCACAAGGTTTCCTCCCTTTTACTATTTCACCTTTGCTAGAGGTCAGTAGCCCGCCTGGATTTCAATTTAGGGTCAGTCGACCGCAATTAAAAGAAGCAGCACCCGCTTAGGCGCGCGGAGCACCTAGTCCACCTGTTCCTGAGGAAGCGGCACATAGGTGTCTATCATAGGGGTGTGGGGCACAGGAGCTGCTTGCGCCCGATCTGGAGGTCGACGGGGCTTGAATGGATGGCCGGGGTGGTGGTGCCAAGCACGGCGGTGCGGTGAGGTCGAGGGGAGGGCGCAGGCAGGGGAGGAATACTGGGCCGGTGGTCGCTGGCGTTTCGAGGAAGATCGTCAACACTGACTGGCTGGAGGTAGATGAAGGCGATCTGCCCGTTCTTTGTACATCGGACGGTGCAGAAAAAATGGACTGACCTATTTGCTTTCAGTTGACTGCTATTTTCATAGAATCATGTAGTAATTTAGTGTGCCATGCATGTTGTAGAGCTATCATATGTCTCCCGTCATTTATTTCTCACCGACCTGCTATCTGCTACCTTTACACTGTACTAATTGTGCACACACTTCACCCATACTCACACTATTGTTTTTTATGCATGGGTATTTCAGACTCTGACGCAGTGTTGATGAATGCAGAAAAGAAAAGACAGAAGTCGCTCCAGTGTAATTTGAAGATAAGCACTAAGCGTTTCAGCGCTCTAATGGGTGCAGTGTCAGTAGTTGGAGACAGTAAACGTAGCTCTGCAGTTGATGATCTCAATTGCCACACACACAACCATCCCAGGTGCTTGCTTTAACTTCGCGCTGTCAAATGTGGTTGCATGTTGCATATGGTGTCTAGCTTGTATTGCTTCCAATTTGGTTAAATTGCATCTGCTTACTTAACACATTATACCTTTGATAATGACATGCCTTCCTGTTTTTGATACATACTACATATGTCTATTAACCATGTTCGTACATCAAACTAATGCTCTTTTGTATCCCTCGTCAATCACTTATGATGAGACAGTCACCCGAGTGGGTTACTGTGAGATGCCCTACTCGTTTAAAGAGTGCAGTGTCATCCTCCCCACATGATTCTCAAGAAACAGCAAGGCTAAATGAAGATAGTCAACGTAGCTCTCTAGTTGATCACCGCAATTCCCCCACACCACCATCGCAGGTGCTTGATCTTACTTGGCAGTGTGATATGTGGTTGCATGTTGCATATGGTGTCTACCTTGTAATGCCTCTAATTAGGGTAAATTGCATCTACTTAGTTAACACATTATACCTGTGAATATGACATGCCTTCCTGTTTTTGGTACATACTACGTCTTTCTATGAACCATGTTCTTACATCAAACTACTTTTCTTGTGTATCCCTCATCAATGCTCCTAATTTGTTAAATTGCATCTCCTTAGCTTACACATTATACATGTGAATATGACACGCCTTCCTGTTTTTGGTACATACTACATCTGCCTATCACACCATGTTCTTACATCAAACTACTGTTCTTGTGTATCCTGCGTCTATCGCTTATGATGAGACAGTCACGCGCGTGGGTTAATATGAGACGCAATACTCTTATAAAGAATGCAATTTCATCCTCTCCACATGATTCTCAAGAAACAACAAGCCTAAATGAAGATATTGAACGTAGCTCTGTACCTGAAGACCGCACTTCCCCTACACCACCATCACAGGTCCTTGCTCTAACTTCGCAGTGTGATATGTGGTTGCATGTTGCATACGGTGTCTAGCTTGTAATGCTTCTAATTAGGGTAAATTGCATCTGCTTAGTTTACACACTATACCTGTGAATATGACACGCCTTCCTATTTTCGGTACACACTACATCTATGTGTTAACCTTGTTCTTACATGAAACTACCTCTCTTCTGTATCCTGCATCAATCACTTACGACGAGTCACCTTTATTCGTTGCATATTGCATATTATTTCTAGCCTGTTGCCATGTATTGCTTCTAATTTGGTCAAATACATTTGTTAGGGCACCCTTTTAATTTGGCAGAGTGATATTGGTTTCATCTTTCATATGGTTTCTAGCTTGCATCGATTCTAACAAGTTCAAGCACCTTGTGCTTAGTTTACACTTTATACATCATACATGTCAATATGTCACGCCGTCCTGTTTTTCATACATATTCCATCCTCCTATCATGCGGCTGCCTTACATGAAAGTAGTGCATGCATCAATGAGTTCTGAAGAGCAAATTTTATTCCTTTTTCTTGTGGGTTTGACTTGACAAGGCAAAATCAAGAAAGAGGAAGGAAAAGAGTAAGGAAGGCGATGATGGTGGTCCTCTACAGCAACGTAAATAGAGCATCTGTACCGATTCTCCTTGTACTGATAGTGCATTACAAGGTCCAAGTCTCCGCTCCCCTACTCCACCATCCAAGGTGCTTGCTCTAACTTGGCAGTGTGATATCTGGTTGCATGTTGCATATGGTGTCTAGCTCGTATTGCTCCTAATTAGTGTAAACTGCATCTGCTTAGCTTACACATGATACATGTGAATATGACACGCTTTCCTGTTTTTGGTACATACCATATCTGTCTATCACACCATGTTCTTACATGAAACTACTCTTCTTGTGTATCCTGCATCAATCACTTATGATGGGACACCTTTAAGTTGGCAGTGTGATATTGGTTTGCGTCTTGAATATGATTTCTAGCATGTATTGTTTCTAGTTTGATGAACGCCACCTATGACGAGACAGTTTTAACTTGGCAGAGTGATATTGATTGCACCTTCCATATGGTGTCTTGCAGTGTTTCTAATTTGTTGAAGTGCCTTCTGCTTAGTTACCACATCATAGGTGTGAATATGTCAAGCCATCCATTTTTTCGTACATATTCCATCCTTGTATCATGACTTTGCCTTTCATCAGAGTAGTGTTCGTCAGTATCATGCATGAATGAGTTCTGAAGAGCGAATGATATTCCTTTTTCTTGTCGGTATGACCTCACAATGCAAAATCAATAAAGCTGAAGGAAATTGGCAAGGCATTGGATGATGGTGGTCCTTTCGAGCAACTAAAACGGAGGTTCTCTACAGATTCTACTCCGCCATCCTCCCAACAAGATTCGCAAGACAACGCAAGGCTAGACAGTCAACGTAGCTGTGTAGATGATGAGCACATCTCCCCTACTCCACCATCACAGGTGCTTGCTCTAACTTGGCACTATTATATGTGGTTGCATGTTGCGTATGATGTCTAGCTTGTATTGCTTCTAACTTTGTTGAATTGCATCTGCTTACTTTACACATAATGCCTGTGAATATGACATGTGTTCCTGTTTCTACATCAGACTACTATTCTTACATATCCCGCATCAGTCACTTATGATAAGGCACCTTTAAGTCGCCACTGTGATATTGGTTGTGTCTTGCATATGATTTCTAGCATGTACTGCTTCTAATTTGTTGAAACGCCATACAGTTTGAACTTGGCAGAGTGATATTGGTTGCATCTTTCATATGGTGTCTAGCTTGCAGTGCTTCTAATTTGTTGAAATGCCTTCTGCTTAGTTACCACATCATAGGTGTGAATATGTCACACCATCCTGTTTTTCATACATATTCCATCCTCGCATCATGTGTTTGCCTTTCATCCGAGTAGTGTTCGTCAGTATCATGCATGAATGAGTTCTGAAGAGCGAATTATTCCTTTTTCTTATCGGTTTGACTTCACAATGCAAAATCATTACAGCTGAAGGAAATTAGTCCGGCAGTGGATGATGGTGGTCCTTCGGAGCAACTCAAACAGGGGGTCTCTATAGATTCTACTCCGCCATCCTCCCAACAAGATTCGCAAGACAACACAAGGCTGGACAGTCAACGTAGCTGTGTAGATGATGAGCACATCTCCCCTACTCCACCATCACAGGTGCTTGCTCTAACTTGACACTATTATATGTGGTTGCATGTTGCGTATGATGTCTAGCTTGTATTGCTTCTAACTTGAATTGCATTTGCTTACTTTACACATAAACTGTGAATATGACACGTGTTCCTGTTTCTAGAACATACGTGTACATGATGAGCACATCTCCCTTACTCCACCATCACAGGTGCTTGCTCTTACTTGGAACTGTTATACGTGGTTGTGTTTTCCGTATGATGTCTAGTTTGTATTGCTTCTGATTATGTTGAATTACATCTGCATAGCTTACAACTTATACCTGCAACGATCACTTGCCCATAAGACACATTTAACTTGGGACTGTGATGTAGGTTGCATCTTGCATTGTCTTCTAGCTTGTACTGCTTCTAATTTCTTAAAATGGCACTTACGACGAGACACTTTTTACCTGATAGAGTGATGTTGGTTGCATGTTCATATGGTGCCTAGCTTTCATTTCTTCTAATTTTGTTGAAATGCCTTCCGCTTACTGTTTTTTCATACATATTCCATCCTCCTATCGTACGTGTGAATATGAAACGATGTCTTTCTTTGTATATATTCCATCCTCCTATCCCGCGCTTGCCTTGCATCAAAGTAGTGTTCGTCTGTATCATGCATCAACCAGTTATGCAGAGCTAATTTTATTCATCTTCTTGTGGTTTTGACTTCATAAGGCAATATCAGAAAATAGGAAGGAAGAGAGTAAGTTAGGGGATGTTGGTGGTCCTCCGCACCGACGCAAACAGAGACTCTCTAGATTTGCCACTGCTACTGCTAATGAAGTTGAAGCCCAAGTCTACATGATGAGTTCATCTCCCGTACTCCACCATCGCAGGTGCTTGCTCTAAGTTGACAGTGTGATAATTGGTTTCATGTTGCATAAGTTGTCTAGCCTGTATTTCTTCTATTTTGATTAATTTGCACCTGCTGAGTTTATATGTTATACATGTGCATATGACATGGCTTTCTGTGTCTGGAATACACTGCATCTATCTATCATACCATGTTCTTACATCAAAGTACTGCTGTTGTGTATCCCGCATCAGTCACTCATGATTGGACGCTTTTAACATGGCAGTTTGATAGTGGTTGCATCTTGCATTGATTTCTATGTTGTACTGATTCTAATTTTTCGAATTGCCACTTATGACAAGACACTTTTAACTTGGCAGAGTAATATTGGTTGCATCTTTCATATGGTGTCTAGCTTGCATTACTTGTATTTTCTTGAAAATCCTTCTGCTTAGTTTGCACATCGTAGCTGTGAATATGTCATGCCGTCCTGTTTATCTTACATATTCCATCCTCATACGGTTGTCTTACATCAAAGTATTGCTTGTCTGTATCATGCATCAACGAGTTCTGAAGAGTGATTTTATTCTTTTGTGTTGTGGGTACAGCTTGACATGGCAAAGTCAAAAAAGAGCAAGGAAAATAATATAGTAGGGAGTGCTGTTACTCGTCGGGTGAAACGGAAAAGGTTCTGCCGTCGAGATTTTGTTGGTACTTATAGTGCAGTAGAAGGTCCAAGTCCACCGGCTAAATCTACAAACACAGTATCACCTGCTCCACCAGCTGCAGCATCCGCTTCAACTGTACCAGCATCTCAACCAGTTACTCGTTCGTTTGCTCCGGAACTGGTCAGTTCCCAAGATGCCTTCACACCTAACACTACTTCCAAAGCACAGCTGACACAACAGGACTTGGCAAGATCAGATGAACCTTATGAGCATCAACACCAAGACGGTACCTGACCGAGTCAAGTTGCTGTTGCATGCTCCTTTATATGTACTCTCACAGTTTGATGTACACTAACACTTTCCATATTCGTTGTTGAACTAGCACCACGGCGCAAGCGGAAACAGACATCAGGGATAATGCTTGACAGATTAACAAAATCTAAAGGAGGAAGAATGGAGATCCATTTTGAGGCAGGCTTAAAAAGGCCACGTGATGCTACAGAGTCAGCCAAGTTAGTATTAGAGGCAGCCGTTGCCGTTAGGTGTCATGCACGTATCCTCCCAACGTGGATTCAGTACAGGAATGAGAAAGACAATACCCAGTTTAACACCTTCCTTGACCATTTATCCGTAAGTAATGTTATTCATCGCAATTAGTAATATTGTCTTGCTCTGTCCCATACTTTCTAGCTTCCTCCTAATAAGACTCACATTCTTTTTTCAACAGATGAGGTTCAAGTTGGATCCAAAAGATGATGCAACTAAACAAGCATGCACTCATGGTTTTCAGTCTGCTCTGCGACAGTATCGGTACCACCTTAGAAAATCTCACTTTTAAGGCAAGGCTAACAATGAAATCGCCCAAACATCTCCAGTGGAATATATTACAGATGAAGACTGGACAACCCTCGTTAAACACTGGTCTGATCCAAAGTATCAGGTAGGCTATATGTATTTGATCAGACCACATATTGAACTTGTATTTATGTATGTGCCTTACAAGTGTATCTTCTTCTAGGCTAACTGTTTGAAGAACAAAACCAACCGTTCTAAAGTGAAATTCCAACAAACAACAGGATCTCGTAGCTATATTGCACACTGCGAGGCTCTTGTAAATAGCTGCTACTTCCTTCTTTTTTGTGCCATATTATCGTATCTATATTGACTTGTTCCAAATACAGAGGAAAGCCCGTGCGGACCAAAAAGAACCTGAACCGAATGCAGTGCAAATCTTCAAGGATTGCCACACCAGCAAGATGAAGGGCATGAGCACACCAGTTCAAGCCGCTGTTGTAAGTCCTTACTCGTCCTGCCTTGAACTGATTGGTACTGTGATGTGTTCATTTAACTACTTGGTTTGCAGCCAATATCAGTTACTCAGTTCACTTTTATTCACAGTTGTCTTAACGTATCATTTCACCTTACATGGTTTAAAAGAGATGAAGGATATTCTTTTGGTCTTGATCTGTAATATAGTTGTTATGTTCACGTGCGCACACAATGATAAAATAGCCTGTTTGTTTTATATCTGTTTGCCCATGATATGAATGATGTCATACTATGTTCATCCTACTTTAAACCATGTCTCTTTATCCTTAGATGTCAACGAATGTGAGGAAATAGACAATACAGTAGGCATGCTACATGGACATATGTTCCGAAAGTGATTTTATTATGTAGTTGGCACTACAATACATGCTAATGTATTACATTAGTTCACCAAAATAAGTTACGTATAAACGTTTAACCTACTTTGTTTGTTTTTGTCTCATTAGTAACTTATCTGGTACACTAATCTACAAGTTCAAACTTTCAGGAAGCTATGGAACAAATGATTGAACAGCCACAACCACCTGAAGGTGACGAGGCTACTACAGGCACAATGTCACCTCTTGCTGCAGTGCGTCAGTATCTCTCCACTAACAGTGCAAAAAGCACCTTCCTGCGTAATTCTGGGTTGGTTGTCAAGGTAACCTCGTCCAAATCGCCTACTGAGCAAAATCTTCCTGCTAGACAGAGTGATATATCTGTGCTCCAGACACAAGTCCAATCCCTAATGGACGTTGTTTCGGAAACAAGAATAGTCGTTGAGAAATGTCGTCAAGATATGAATGGTTTTGAAACCAGACTATCAGACATTCGCTTCGTTGTTCAAGAGCAATGGCGGAAAAAAGGTGGAGATCGTGCTGCTCCATCAGATTCTACAGCCTGAAACATTAGCACTCAGGTCAAATGATATGTGCTTCTATACATCTGATGGTGCTTTTATCTGTAAGGACTGTAAACTTTATGCCAACAGGCCTTTTGTTGTATGGTTGGAATTTATATTGTTGTGATACAACATTTATGATGCTGCCTCAGGCTGAAGTAATTACGACACTATTTTTGTATAGTGTAGGTTTATCTTAGTAATGTATTCGGCCGAAAGCTTCGTAGGAGCTCAACATGCCAACATTCGCCGGGCCCATTCCAATTGGGCTAAAAACGATTACGGGCCGAAATTGGCATGTAGCCCACTAAAAATATCTGGGCCTAAATCAGCATAAGCTTTCATATTTTTCTGGTAGGCCTATGCCCATAGTGGGCCTTTAACAGGCCTAAACATAATTTGGGCCCTCAGTAAAAATAGGCCGTTTACAGGTAAATATCTCGAGCCCATAAAAAACATGGGCCTTTAATAGACCGAAAGTGAGATTGGGCCCTGATTGTGCCAAATAACCCAATGGATTTAGCAGGCCGAAATGGTGGCCCATTTACGATGCGGATCTTTGACAGGACGAAATTCGGACGGGCCGTAAATGCGCCGACCTAATACACGGGCCTTTAACAGGCCGGAACTTCGGTCGGGCTAGATTATCATCATTTTTATATGGGCCGTTAATGGGCCCGATATGATGTTGGGCCACATATGGCCCATGGTTTACGTCCGGCGTTAACAGGCCGAAAATGACAACAGGCCAAAAGTGACCCAAAGCTATAGTGGGCCTCTAACAGGCCGAATGTCAGACATGGCCGAATATGACCCAAATCCTTCACGGTCGTTTATGGGCCGAAAGTTTTGATGGCCTGTAAATGGGCCCAAATGAAGCCGGACCTTTAACAGGCCAGAAATACACCGGGCCGTAATTCGGCCCAATTACTTAGCGGACTGTTAACGGGCCAGAAGTGACCATGGGCCGCGTTGATGACAAGTTTAGGACAGGCCGTTGACGGGCCGATTTGACAGAGAATGTTGGGCCTTTAGCTGGGCCGGCCCATTATGGTCTGCAGAATCTTGTGGGCCTTTAGCTGGGCCGGCCCATTGTGGTCCACAAAATCTTGTGGGCCTTTAGATGGGCCGGCCCATTATGGTCTGCAAAATCCTGTGGGCCTTTAGCTGGGCCGGCCCATTATGGTCTGCTAAATTTTGTGGGCCTTTAGCTGGGTCGGCCCATTATGGTCCGCTAAATCTTATGGGACTTCGGTTGGGCCGGCCTATTTAAACTTTGTGGGCCACTTTTGGGCCGGTCCACATGTCAACATATCATAGGCCCATCTCGACCGTTGGATGAGTGACACCTGTGCCAACACGGAGCTGACGCGTGGATCCGTCAGCCAATGAGAATTTTACACGTGGAAAATCGGCATTGGTCGTGGCTGTTAACGGGTTATCGGATCCAAAATCCGACCCGATAGCTTAACGGCGTTCCGTTACGGTGGATGCCACGTGTCGGTCACCCTTGACGAAAGCACTTCTGTGACACGCGATTTATCGTCATGGAAGTGGACACTTCCATGATGATAATTTTGGCAATGTCATGGAACACTTCTACGGCAGCACATGTACGACTATCTTGATTCTGTCATAAATTTGTCATGGATATACATGCATGACAGAAAGCGCGACCTACTGTGACAAACACGTATCATCACGGAAGTGTATTTTTTTGTAGTGATGTGATTAATACCCATAGTTCACATCGCCATGTGACCAACACTCAAATGGTTTACTAGAGTCAGTAATCTTAGTTCACATCGCCATGTGATTAACACCCAAAGAGTACTAAGGTGTGATCATGTTTTGCTTGTGAGAGAAGTTTAGTCAACGGGTCTGCCATATTCAGATCCGCATGTATTTTGCAAATTTCTATGTCAACAATGCTCTGCACAGAGCTACTCTAGCTAATTGCTCCCACTTTCAATATGTATCCAGATTGAGACTTAGAGCCATCGGGATCAGTGTCAAAACTTGCATCGACGTAACCCTTTACGACGAACCTTTTGTCACCTCCATAATCGAGAAACATATCCTTATTCCACTAAGGATAATTTTGACATCTATTTGCCGGATTTCATAAAATGTGGCAATTCGCTAACATGATTCAGACAGACTTAAGCATCACTACGAGTGAGAAGATCTCATTGTAGTAAACACCTTGAACTTTGTCAAAAACCTTTTTCGACAAGTCTAGCTTTGTAGATAGTAACACTACTATCAGCGTCCGTCTTCCTCTTGAAGATCCATTTATTTTCTATGGCTTGCCGATCATCGGGCAAGTCAACCAAAGTCTACACTTTGTTCTCATACATGGACCCCATCTCAGATTTCATGGCCACAAGCCATTTCACAGAATCTGGGCTCATCATCGCTTCCTCATAGTTCGTAGCTTCGTCATGGTCAAGTAACATGAACTCCAGAATAGGATTACCATACCACTCTGGTGCGGAACGTACTCTGTTTGACCTAGGAGTTTCGGTAGTAACTTGATCTGAAGTTTCATGATCACTATCATTAACTTCCTCACTAATTGGTGTAGGAATCACTGGAACTGATTTCTGTGATGAACTACTTTCCAATTCGGGAGCAGGTACAATTACCGCATCAAATTCTACTTTCCTCCCACTCACTTCTTTTGAGAGAAACTTCTTCTCTAGAAAGGATCCATTCTTAACAACAAATATCTTGCCTTTGGATCTGTGATAGAAGGTGTACCCAACAGTTTCCTTTGGGTATCCTATGAAGACGCATTTCTCCGATTTGGGTACGAGCTTATCAGGTTGAAACTATTTCACATAAGCATCGCAACCCCAAACTTTAAGAAACGACAGCTTAGGTTTCTTGCTAAACCACAGTTCATAAGGTGTCGTCTCAACGGATTTAGATGGTGCCCTATTTAACGTGAATGCAGATGTCTCTGATGCATAACCCCAAAACAATAGTGGTAAATCGGTAAGAGACATCATAGATTGCACTATATCCAATAAAGTACGGTTATGACCTTCGGACACACCATTATGCTGTGGTGTTCCAGGTGGCATGAGTTTGTGAAACTATTCCACATTGTTTCAAATGAAGACCAAACTCGTAACTCAAATATTCGTCTCCATGATCAGATCGTAGAAACTTTATTTTCTTGTTACGATGATTTTCCACTTCACTCTGAAATTCTTTGAACTTTTCAAACGTTTCTAACTTATGTTTCATCAAGTAGATATACCCATATCTGCTCAAATCATCTGTGATGGTAAGAAAATAACAATACCTGCCGCGAGCCTCGACACTCATCGGACCGCATACATCAGTATGTATTATTTCCAACAAGTCTGTTGCTCGCTCCATTGTTCCAGAGAACGGAGTCTTAGTCATCTTGCCCATGAGGCATGGTTCGCAAGCATCAAGTGATTCATAATCAAGTGATTCCAAAACCCCATCAGCATGGAGTTTCTTCATGCGCTTTACACCAATATGACCTAAACGGCAGTGCCACAAATATGTTGCACTATCATTATTAACTTTGCATCTTTTGGCATCACTATTATGAATATGTGTATTATTACGATCGAGATTCAGTAAACCATTTACATTGGATGTATGACCATAGAAGGTTTTATTCATGTAAACAGAACAACAATTATTCTCTGACTTAAATGAATAACCGTATCGCAATAAACATGATCAAATCATATTCATGGTCAACGCAAACACCAAATAACATTTATTTAGGTCCAACACCAATCCCGAAAGTATAGGAGTGTGCGATGATGATCTTATCAACCTTGGAATCACTTCCAACACACATCGTCACTTTGCCCTCAACTAGTTTCTGTTCATTTTGAAACTTCCATTTCAAGTTACTACTCTTTAGTAACTGAACCAGTATCAAATACCGAGGGGTTGCTATAAACACTAGTAAAGTACACATCAATAACATGTATATCAAATATACCTTTGTTCACTTTGCCGTCCTTCTTATCCGCCAAGTATCTAGGGCAGTTCCACTTCAAGTGACCATTTCCTTTGCAGTAGAAGCACTTAGTTTCAGGCTTGGGTCTAGCTTTGGGCTTCTTCATGGGAGTGGCAACTTGCTTGCCATTCTTCTTGAAGTTCCCTTTCTTTCCCTTGCCCTTTTACTTGAAACTAGTGGTCTTTTCAACCATCAACACTTGATGTTTTTCTTGATTTCTACCTTCACCGATTTCAGCATCGCGAAGAGCTCGGGGAATCGTTTTCATCATCCCTTGCATATTATAGTTCATCACAAAGTTCGAGTAACTTGGTGATAGTGACTAGAGAACTCTGTCAATCACTATCTTATCTGGAAGATTAACTCCCATTTGATTCAAGCGATTGTAGTACTCAGACTTTCTGAGCACATGCTTACTGGTTGAGCTATTCTCCTCCATCTTGTAGGCAAAGTACTTGTCAGAGGTGTCATACCTCTCGACTCGGGCATGAGTCTGAAATACCAATTTCAACTCTTGGAACATCTCATATGCTCCATGACATTTCAAAACATTTTTTAAGTCCCGGTTCTAAGCCGTAAAGTATGGTGCACTAAACTATTAAGTAGTCATCATACCGAGCTTTGTCAAGCATTCATAACGTGTGCATCTGCTCCTGCAATAGGTCTGTCACCTAGCAGTGCATCAAGGGCATAATTCTTCTGTGCAGCAATGAGGATAATCCTTAGATTACGGACCTAGTCCGCATCATTGCTACTAACATTTTTCAACATAGTTTTTCTCTTGGAACATATCAAAATTAACGGGGAGCTACATCACAAGCTATTGATCTACAACATAGTTATGCAAATACTATCAGGACTAAGTTCATGATAAATTAAAGTTCAATTAATCATATTACTTAAGAACTCCCACTTAGATAGACATCCCTCTAGTCATCTAAATGATCACGTGATCCATATCAACTAAACCATGTCCGATCATCACGTGAGATGGAGTAGTTTTCAAAGGTGAACATCACTATGTTGATCATATCTACTATATGATTCACGCTCGACCTTTCGGTCTCAGTGTTCCGAGGCCATATCTGCATATGCTAGGCTCGTCAAGTTTAACCCGAGTATTCTGCGTGTGCAAAACTGGCTTGCACCCGTTGTATGTGAACGTAGAGCTTATCACACCCGATCATCACGTGGTGTCTCAGCACGAAGGATTATCGCAATGGTGCATACTCAGGGAGAACACTTATACCTTGAAATTTAGTGAGGGATCATCTTATAATGCTACCGCCGAACTAAGCAAAATTAGATGCATAAAGGATAAACATCACATGCAATCAAAATATGTGACATGATATGGCCATGATCATCTTGCGCCTTCGATCTCCATCTCCAAAGTACCGTCATGATCTCCATCGTCACTGGCATGACACCATGATCTCCATCACCTTGATCTCTATCAACGTGTCGTCACATGGTCGTCTCGCCAACTATTGCTCTTGCAACTATTCACTACAAAAAAAAATACACTTCCGTGATGATACGTGTTTGTCACAGTAGGTCACGTTTTCTGTCATGCATGTACATCCATGACAATTTTATGACAGAATCAAGATAGTCATACCTGTGCTGTCGTAGAAGTGTTCCATGACATTACCAAAATTATCATCACGGAAGTGTCCACTTCCATGACGATAAATTGCGCGTCACAGAAGTGCTTTCGTCAAGGGTGACCGACACGTGCCATCCACCGTAACAGAACGCCGTTAAGCTACCGGGTCCGTTTTTGGATCCGATAACCCGTTAACAGCCCCAACCAATGGGGATTTTCCACGTGTAAAATCATCATTGGCTGGAGGAAACATGTGTCGGCTCACCGTTGGGATAGATGTCATCCACTCATTGGACCCAAAGCGCCTATGATACGTCGACACGTGGCACGGCCCAACAGAGGCCCATTCTTGTGCAAAAGGCCGGCCCGTGTGACTTGGTCAAATGGTGGCGGGCCGGCCCACGGCAAGCCTGTTAACGGCATGTTCGCATATAGCCCATTTACAACCCGCTAACCCAGGGCCCGTTGACGGCCTATCCGAATTAGGCCCAGTAGCGTCATCTGGGCCGTCCAATATAATTCCAGCCCATTTTAACTTCCGTCCCATGTATGGCCCATGACGTATTTCGGCCATATGACTCCCTTTGTAACTCTTGGCCCATTAATGGCCCGTGGTGAAACCGGCCCGTAATGAACAGTGTATCGCTTTATACCCATTAGCGGCCCATTATTCCATTGAGTCGTTTCCAGCCCGTGTTACCTTTCGGCCTTCTGAGGGCCCATTTATTCTTGGGCTCATTTCCAGCATTCAGTTACTTACAGCCCGTTACTGGCCTTTTCTGCTTGTGGGCCAAATTCAGCCCGTGGATACAGTCAGCCCGTTTGTGGCCCGTTACTCTGTTGGGCCATTTTCATAGCATCATCAAATACGGCCTATTAACGACCCGTTATGGTCAGCCCATAAAACGTACGATTTCCACTCTAGCCCATTTACGGCCCCTTATACGGCCTCTACAAGGCCCATAGATGAGACGGCCCATAGAAGGCCCATGGATCCTACGGGACGTAGAAGGCCCATTGACCCGACGACCCATAGAAGGCCCATTGATCCGACGGGCCATAGAAGGCCCATGGATCCGATGGCCCATAGAAGGCACATGGATCCGACAGCCGATAGAAGGCCCACGGATCCGGCAGCCCATAGAAGGCCCACGGATCCGACGGCCATAGAAGGCCATGGATCGTCCGTCCCGTAGATGGCCCATGGATCGTACGGCCTGTGGAGGGCCATGGTCACTACAACGTTTGGGCGAGTTGGCCCCCGTTTGAACGATATAGCATATTCAAAGAATTATCCTACTCTATACTATCACCTCTAAAAAACATACACTAGGCATAGAAACGTAGAATAATCCTACACTATACAATAAAGAAATTACAGCTGATTATACCCACTTGGCATTATGGTTCGGCACCAGTGATAATGAAGCATACACAAACAGCAAATTACATACACTGGGCAAATACAGCTAATACATCATGGACGCGCATCAACATAACTTACCATTTGAACTATAATTTCTTCAGAAAATAGGATTGGCCGGATTTAGATAGCACAAATTTCAGTCTGCAAAATCTCCAATTCCTTCGTTGTTACCTCAGTGTCTTGTTTCATTTTTTTCACTCCTGTATCTAATACCTGCATGTGCAGTCTCCACTTGTTGATTGTACGTTCAGAATCATGTACACGTTGTCTTGCCACCTCTAGTTGATGCTTGAGAACATCAGCACATTCCAATTCCAATCCATAATCATTCGGTAACGGCCATGCCGTACTGCTCGCAGATCTTTGTGTTGATGTCACTTCATCCTGAAATGTTTCTGTAAGTACGCATGACTAGGGCAAATATATAGTTACAACAGTGAAGCGAGCAAGACAGACAATTTTGTACATGGCAAAACAGGACTAACAATAATGTTACACGTCATGAAGCATAAGTAGGTGATATTTTAAAAATTATAAAAAAGGTAGTCTGTGCAGCTTGCATACAGAAATCTCTCTTAGCTCACCAGAGGAGCATGATGTTGGGGCCCAATCCAAAACACAGACAAGTTACAAATTTAGACAACACGTTGCGTAGAAGTAAGCAAGCAGTTGGCCATTCTGTAGCTCAATTAAAGTCTTAGGGAGCATAATGAACAGGAGAGGGTTTCATACAAACATACTACAGAAGCAAAACTATGCAATCATTAGCCTAGTATAAACTAGATTGTGAGCCTCATGCAATAATAGTTGGTTAATAGACTTCAAAGCTTCAGGCGCACTTCGGCAGAGTAATTAAATGGTAAGGCCTTTAATTATGTCAACTAATAGTTATAGAAGTACCCAACATCAGACATCATTCTTTGGGCATCACATTAACTGAGGACAAATAAAGCAATTGAAAAGAGCAAATTAACTATGCCTGAAACAAACAAGGAATTGAACTGTTGAGTTGGATACAGTGACTTACCTTAACAGGTTGAAGAGGCTTAGCGCAGCTCCTACTTCTCTTGCAAGGCTCCTTCCTAACATCTTGTACTTGGAAATCCTCAATCTTATCTTCATTGCACCCCCTCTGCAAGGTGACACAAACTAGTTACTCGTCTCCTTGGAAGATAAATATGCATACTTTCCAGTCTGTGAACACAAAAGGATGAGATTATAACAAAACAACACCACATAATGAAACATATCGCATCTCTTGCACTTGCACACAATGAAATGAGCATTTACTATGTCTGCACTATGTAAAAACTAGGCATACCTTCGAACTGGATCTCCAGGTACTCTTGGAGAGCCTACTTCAGTGTACAGCCAAACCTTTATGTCACCTATGAGTTAGAAATGGCCCCACTACAGCAACCCTTAGTGTTTAAATCGTTGACAAGCTCTGTTAGAGTGTTAGGTCAAGAACAGCAAGTAATCAAAGCAAACAGTCCTAGTATGGCTGGCTGATGCAAACAAGCAATTGAACAGATGTGTGAGCAAATCTTACATATCAAGAAAAGAAGCAAAGAAGGAGGCTTAAAGACCATCACTTGACTGACCAGATTTAAGGGGCATTTAAACATCATGTGCAACGTATGAACTAACATAAACATTGCACATTCCAGATTCTACAATGGAATGCATATGTATTAGGTTATGCCATGTATGATGATGCCTAAATGTACACTATAGCAGGCAGGAGTGATTCATCATTGCACGCACAATTGAATTCAGGTTAAGGGCCAGTTCTATTCCGCCTATTCAGGGCTTATTGTCAAAATAAGCCATAAAAGATGTAAAGAAGTCATTTTTGAGTTATGGGCTTGGGCTTAACTAATTTCGCTTTGGAGGGGGGTGTTTCGGGTAGAACCTCACTAAAAATTGAAGGGAAGGGGAATAGTGAAATGACTCTGTTGTCTGCCTATATTACACTCAAAATGCAACTGCTGACGCCCGCGTCTCACCTCCGGCAGGCGCTGCACAACTACGGCTAATGCCACACTGTGGCAGAAGGCACCTTATTCCCCCTCCCCACCTCCCAGGCCGTGGCCTTGAGGTGCTGTTGAAGGATGAGCTCATCCAACAAGGTGAGGATCTCCTTTGATTTTTTGCCAAATTTTCATTCTGATCCACTATACGATGAATTGCTATGAGCTGCTTTTGCTGCTGCTACATGATGCATTTCTATGAGGTGCTCCTGCTGCTGCTATATGATGAATTGCTATGAGCTACTACTGCTGTTATATGATGAATTGCTATGAGCTGCTGCTGCTATATGATGAATTGCTATGAGCTGTTGCTGCTGCTATATGATGAGTTGCTATAAGCTGCTCCTGCTGTTGCTGTATGATGAATTGCTATGAGCTGCTCCTGCTGATGCTATATGATGAATTGCTATGAGCTGCTCCTGCTGCTGCTATATGATGAATTGCTATGAGTTGCTCCTGCTGCTGCTATATGATGAATTGCTATGAGCTACTGCTGGTATATGATGAATTGCACACTGCTGCTGCTGCTATTTGATGAGTTGCTATGAGCTGCTGCTGCTATATGATGCTTTCAGGTGGTGCTGCTATATGATAATAACCAGCCACTTGGACCATCGAATTTCAATAAATAATTGTTCTTCATTTAAATGTGGGTCATGCGTTTTTCGTTTAAATTAGGCAATGGGATCTCTATGGAAAACATTGACCAAAGCAGATTGTGCCAAGTAGATGGTATCTTTTTATTTGCATTTTGAGCAAATAGTGATGGTCTGTTTTCCTATCATATTAATTACTGCACTGGGTTCAATTTGTGATGTTTGCAAGTCAAATTAATTTTCATATGGGCAGCAAAATGAAAAAATATAATGCAATCTAGACTTTTCACTGATCATACCAAAGATAAGCTGAAAACGCAATGAAAAGAACTGGTTGGCTTATTACATGGAGCTTATATTCACAAGTGCTTATTTTCTTAGGATAACTCGTAATAACTGTCCCTAAGAAACTTGGCCAATAGAACTGACATACAAATAACATGTCACGATGATTGCAATGGAGGAGTGACGTACCATAGCACACTGTATAGGCTCACCGCTTGCTCTCCTTTTTTTGCGATGTTCCATGAAATTGCCACATACATCTTGTACTTTTTCATTGTGTAACCCTATCTGCAAGTTGACACGGCTAATTTCAGACATCTCTACATGATAATACATTGCATATCCTTTCCACATATTTAAACCACCAATTAATGATTGTGTGCGTAGCATAAACTAGCCATGACTCTGCATGCTGGACTAGCAGGCACTCTAAGAGAGCCTAATGTACTTTACTAGAATTCCTACATGCCACCTACGATTTTGTGTAATGTACTGCCTCTGTTCCTAAATATATGTCTATGTAGAGATTCCAGTATGGACCACATACAGATGTATATATATGCATTTTCGAGTGTAGATTCAATCATTTTGCTCCGTATGTAGCCTATAGTGGAATCTCTAGAAAAACTTATATTTAGGAACGGAGGTACGAGGTAGTATCATGTATGACATCTACATATCTAATTTAGCAGCCAGTAGTAGAAATCATTGCCTGCACAAAGGGATTACTGGTCGAAAATCCTAGCAAAGCATGCTGGCAGGCACAGAACAATACAAGAGAGAGAGAGACACGCTTACAAGATCATAGCAATGCCTCGGTCTAGGATCTTGGTTGGCCAAGCTGTTAGATCCAGAAGAAACATCGTCCTTGTAGTTTTTGCCAGCTGCATAACAGGTAAGAGCGACATGTTAGTATATTTGAAGTACATCGGGCAGGTGATGCTGCACGGGTTTAAAGGTGACAAGTACCTAGGCCGTGGCGGGTGCTTGGCATCTTGCCAGACGGTGGGAATCAGGTTAGAAACGTCAAGGGTGATGACGCTGCGCTGGCTGTCGGGATCTGGTAAGGAGATCTAGAACCGTCGAATAGGGTGTTTGTGGAGCGGCTCCGGTAGGGTGGACTACGGTGTGGGCGAAGCGGATCTGTGGCCGTGGACGAGGGCGTATGTGAAGCTGCTCCGGTGGTTGGGTTAAGGATGGTATCAACGATGCGGATCTGCGGCCGTGGACGGGGCGTCAGAAGCTGCTCCGGTAGGTTGGATGCGGGTGCGAGGAAGCGGATCTGAGGCCGTGGACTTGTGAGTTGGCAAAGCGGCCCCGGTAGGGTTGAAAATGGTATAGGCGAAGCTACTCCGGTGGGGTTGACGATGGTGTCGGCGAAGCGGATCCGGTAGGGTTGAGGAAGGTTTCGGTGAAGAGGATCAGAGGCCATCGACGGGGGCGTCGGTGGGGCGGCTCCGGGGGGGACGAAGTGTCTCCGGTGGGGAGTATGAATGAGCCGTTGCAGATGCACTGCGGTTGACAAGAGTACCGGCGAAGCAGATCCGGCGCCGTGGACAAGGCCGGCACTGAATGGGCTGTGGTACAGTGGTGGATGAGCAGTCTACTTGTTTCTAGGGGAGGTGGGAGGGGTAGATCCGGCCGCAGAAGCAGATCCGGCGAGGTGGACGCCGCTAGCAGTGAATGGGCTCTTGTACGCCGGTGGATGCGGTCTAGGGTTTTGAGAGGGGAGGGGAGAAAGGCCGATGAAGTACGGACGGCGTGATGAGAGATGCTCTAGTGCTGTGGATTTAGTCGTTTTTGCGGGAGGGGGGAGGAACTGGGGGTGCCGTGTTTTAATGCCCGGATAATTACGTTACAGTAATTCTCTGCTAATGATGCCACGTCATCACTGTTACTGTTGTTAAACTCGCGCTGGTTCGAATCCGGTCCGAATTCAAATTTAAAATAAAGTCAAAAATATAAGTTTTTAAATGTCAAAACAAAAATGTGCAAGCTGTGGAAAATAATTCATAAATATTATTGGTGAAGAAACCAAATTCTTATAAAATGTTTAGGTGCTCAAAAATAAATAAAACAGTGGCTTAAATAATTATTTAAATGGCTTTTGTAATTTCTAAAATGTTAAAATATTTTATTTTTGGGTGAAACTTTTTGTGGCGTTGGTATAATTAGGAATACTAATTTAGGAACAAATTATATATTTTATAGAACTTTAATAAATTAAAAGTTGAATGAAAACAGAGCAAAAAATAAACAATAGAAAAATAAAACCCAAACAACAAAATAAAACAAATCACCCCCCCCCCCTCACTGGGCCTCGGCCCAGCTGGACCGCGAGGCCAGCCCACCATCCCCGGTCCCTCCCCTCTCTCCTGTTCGTGCGACCGAGTCGCTACAGGGCGGGTCGCCCCCGACCGTCTCGCCGGCGCCGACAAGGAGGGGATAAGGTCGCCCTCCCCTCGGTCCCCTCGCCTCCCCGCTCCACTTTCCCCCTCTCCGCCTTCTCGCAGATCCACTTCTTCCCCCCCTCTAGACTCGCCTCCGCCCTCGGGCGCCCGAAGCCGCTACGCCCGACGCGCCGCCATCGCCTTCGTCGTCCGCGTGCTCCTCGACAACCCCGAGCCCCGCTCGTGTGTCCAGAAGGACCACCGTACTATGCGGCCCCGTCTGCACCACCGTGACGGCGCCGAGGACCTCCAAGACGACGGCCCCCATCGCAGCCGCGCCACTGACCTCCCCGCACCCACCGGCGTGTCCACAAGAATCGCCGGCCTCGTCTACATCGCCGTACGCCAACCGTTGCGGCTGGGAGCCCCTACATCGACACCGACGCCCTCTTCTTCCACCTCCGGCCAGCGCGACACTGACGTCGATCCCCTCGCCATCACCGCATCCCCGACCACCCCGTGCGGCTCCCCTTCTCCACTGTGAGCATGCACTCTTCTTCCCCGTTTTTTCCTCTTGATTCCATCACCGTAGCACCGTCCGTCTCGATCGCCGTGGACGCGCTGGAACTTCGCTCCGCCCACTGTCGCCCCCTACTCGCTGTGGGTCTGCTACTTCTGCCCTATGCCGCAGCCGACGCACCCCACCGCGCGCCCCTGCGAGCCGCCGCGGTTTGCTGCTGCTGCTGCTCCTGCGGCTGAAGCCGTCTGCTTCCGCGCGTGCCGCTTGTCGCCGGCGCCCGTGTGCGGCTGCTGCTTCCTACCACCGCGGCCCCCTCCTGCTCCCGCCTCTCTGTGCGACACGTGGCAAACCGAATCTCAAAGTAGCCATTAATCCCCTTTGCCAAATCCCAATTTCTATAGCCCAGGTTCGATGTTCAAACTCCAGCCGGTGCCTCGGTGCTCGCCGCATCATTGCCGGTGCGCTCGTCGAAGACAGGTGCAACTCCCCAGCTCGGCGCGCTCCCTCACCGCCGGCAACGTCTAGGCTCGTCCGCTGCGTAGCTCACGGCACCGCCCCTGATGCTTGTCCCCGTCGGCTAGTAGAAGATGTGGGCAGAGGAGGTTTCGGTGGGCAAGTTGCCATCTGCATTCCTTGCTCCGGTGACCCGTTGCCATTGTTGGGCTCTGCTATATTCTGTCCGTCGCCGGCGTGATGGGTAGAGATGACGATGGTGTGTATGGTCGTGGGATTCGGGGTGGGTTGAAACTTGGAATCGACGAACCATGGCCGCTGCTTTGAGATTCGGGATGCCACGTGTTGCACAGAGAGGTGGGTCTCACGTTTGTGCCTGTACGACCTAGTCGTATACGATTTTCTTCCCCGCCTACTGCTTGGCCGCGCCCGCACCCTGCACCACCCCTGCTATCCCCTGCGCTACGCGCGCCCGCTGCCGTCCGCTACATGCTCCTCTGCTACGCCCACTGCTGCAGTTACTGCTTGCGTCGCTGCTTGTTGTACTGCTGCTGCTGTTGATTGCTACTGTAGATGCTACTAGCTAGCTTTTAAGATTTTACATTGAGTAACCCCCTGGGCAGCCCCTAAACTGCGGTTAAACAACTGTTAATAAGGTTAAGAAAAATATGAGTAGAAAGTATACATGACAAGCTCCATTTTATCCCACTGGACCAAATCCTCTTGATGTATGGATTAATTCCTACGAAATCACAAAGTTCAATGTTCTGTTAATAGAAAATCCGAAAACAGTTTTAATTTCTTAGCTACTTTAGAGCTGTTAATGATCAAGCAAATGAACTCTAACAGAGATGAAAGTGCTATCATCTTGTAGATCACAGAAAAATGCTCAAAATTGATATAAGGCACAAAATCATAGGAGGTACAGATCCATAGTTGTAGCCTTTTGAAAACAGCTTAAAGATGTTTAAAACTGGCGAATTCTCAGCCTTAGAAGAATTTCAGGCACTTTGAGGATATTGTTTATATCTTTAAAAGAATCATAGAAAATAATCCGTAACTTGGATGAAACAGTTTTATACATGAAAGTTGCTCAGAATGACGAGAAGAATCCGAATACGCTCTCCGTTCATCTGTCACATGTCCCTAGCATAGAGAACATGCAACCTTCCCCCGCTGTTTCATCTGTCCAAAAATGCCGGGAAAGCATTTCTGGATGTTATCCCTCTTCGTCAGTATCGTGTAGCACCGCGTTAGAACACGTCTAGCTCTGCCTGTTATCCTGTTATGCTCTTGCTTGCTATGTATTTACTATTTCTTCCCCCTCTTCTCTCCGGTAGACCCCGAGACCGCTGCTGATGCCCCTGTGATCGACTACGTCGACGACGACCCTTCTTCCCTTTCAGCAGAGCTTCCAGGCAAGCCCCCCTTTGATCATCCCGATATCGCCCATTCCATTCTCTCATGCTTGCATTAGATTTTGCTATTGTAATTGATTGCTGCTATTTTGATGCATAGCCTGCTTTTGTAACCTACTCATTGTACCTTATCTGCTTATCCTAAACTACTTAGTATAGGTTGGTTAGTGATCCATCAGTGACCCCCACCTTGTCCTTGTTGCCCCTGCTTCATCATCGCCGACTCGATCAACGACCAGAGCCCGACACCTCACATCACATCACGCCCCTTTTGTTGCTCGACTCTGCAGAGCTACTATCGAGTGCCGAGGGTGATCCATCATAACGCACTCTTGATGATAATTCTGTAGTGTAGCTATTCGGTCGTGGTCATCGAGGGTGATTTCCTCTTTCACCATTCCTGATACGGCTCTGTCGTGCAACACCTCAAGTGTGAACCTCGAGGGTGGTTTCCTCATACGTTCACCTTGATGATTACATCGAGTGGAATCCACCGGGGGTGATTCCTCGGGTTTTCCCCTTGATGTCTGGACACACAGTTACCTTGACGTTGCTTGAGACCGTTGTGAAAGTCGGGCGGGCCCGGAGAGCACCCGAGGAGTTGTTACGGTGGTGGCTGGCTGTTTAGCGGTATCACCCAAGAGGGGTGATAGCTCCGGACTTGTCCCGACAGCCGTCACTACTTTAATTGTTAATGCACTAAGAGGTTTGGGTATTTGTTCTGAATTGGCCTTTGGCCTTTACACACTAACCACCACGCAAGAATAGTTATGGGCCTCGACGTCGCAGTATCAGCCGAAGCTTTGTCAGATGTCCAGTTCAGCATTGCGGCACGGCTAGGCCGGCACCATCCTGTAGTGGTGGAGCCTGGACCCGCCCTGCACGTAACGACCCGGAGTGCAACGGGCGATGGGCCCAGACCCCGGAGTGCTTAGGATGTAGACCGGCGGGGACCTCTCTGCTGAGCCTAGGTAGGGCTACGACGTGTTGATCTTTCGAGGCCGGGCATTGAACACAGAAAGGTGTGTTCGGCCAGAGTGATCGAGCGTGTTGGAAAACGTGGTGCACCCCTAGAGGGAAGATATATATTTGAATACCGTGTCCACGGTAATGGACGTTCAAACTTGTATCCTGATCTTATACAACTAGAAATGGATACTTGATATGTGATGGATATGTGGCTCCGGGATTGCTTTCTCGCAGGGAGTCGAGGAAGGATCTCTGGGCATTAATTCTACAACATGCTTGTTAATCATAAACTGCTATTCTTTACTCTTCTACATGCTGCAAGATGCTTGGACCTTCTTGAAGATGCTAGTCTTCGATAGGCTAGGCCTTCCCCTCTATTCTGGTATTCTGCAGTTCAATCCACAGATACAACCCTTCCATTTGATACCAATTCATACTTAGTATAGATCTGATGCTTGCGAGTACTTTGGGTGAGTACTCACGGTTGCTTTGCTCCCCCTTTTCCCTCTTCCTTCTCCTTTCCGGTTGATGCAACCAGATGGTGGCCCCCAGGAGTTAGATGCCACCCCCGACGACTATTGCCACTACCCTGAGGGTGCCTACTACTACGTGGAGCCTGCCGACAGCCAGGAGTAGTTAGGAGGTCCCAGGCAGGAGGCCTTGCCTCTTCGATCGTTGATGTTTGTGATAGCCTTCTTAAGGCAAAACTTGTTTAACTTATGTCTGTACTCAGATATTGTTGCTTCCGCTGACTATTGTGTATCGAGCTTGTATTCGAGCCCTCAAGGCCCCTGGCTTGTAATATGAAGCTTGTATTATTTAATTTGTGTCTATAGTTGTGTTGTGATATCTTTCCGTGAGTCCCTGATCTTGATCGTACACATTTGCGTGTATGATTAATGTACAGTCGAACCGGGGGCGTCACACGTGTAGTGGGGGGAACCGGAAGTTACCAAAGCAGCCCCGACCTATTATGTAGATGAGGGCGGTATTGTAACTGTTGGTCTCCGTGCACCAAGGACAAAAGGGGAATTTCGCATGCTAAATACTAAGGTGGCGGAAATTTTAGAAGGAGGCGGGAGATTTTGCCGCTCGCGGGATCGTTCGTATCCAGTTTCAACTAATTTCGGACCGTGCTAGCGGGAAGGTCATGCGAGACTGTGTACACGGGGCACGCGTCAGTAGTTAATAACTGGTGTGAAGTCCACCCCAGAAAAAAGACAATAACTCAGGATGATGCGCCGATAATTTGGACGTTCACACGGGCGCGGCCAATCATACGGGTGTAGTGGTGCGTTCACAAAAAAAGGGATCAAACGCTCAGCCTATGTATTTCTCGTGTAAATAGATAATTTAGTGCAATTGGTTATTTACTTTAAACATAATGCATTGACGTGTTAGTGTAGAGGCGCACAAAAAGAAATGGATATTGTAGTCCGCTACTTAAAAGTGTTACCTCATATGATTACATAGCCTCCATTTCATAAATTGCGTACCCATTGAATTCATATATGAATATTACATATATTACTTCATAATAGAACCTTAAATCATCCCAGACTAATGATTTTGAATGCAAGAGTAACAATGGTGCATGTACATGATAGCTACATTGGTTATTTGAAGAAACATCACTATAACTTTGGCATGCACAACTGAAAAGGTTTATTTAAATAGAAAAAAATGTGATATGTGAGTGTCCAATCTTTATAGCGTTGAATCAATATTGTACCTTTGGCCACGATACGAAGTAGATATTGATTTATGTTCAAGCGATGCACATCCACGATCGCTAGATAGTGATACGTGAATGAATTGTGCAATCTCTCTCACACGCATACATATCTCATTTCCCTGTGGGCATCGGAATCACACACGCGCACTTCGTGTATTTCTCACCCTTCGTCAAGGTTAGAATTCGTCTTTCTACCCCGTCCTACAAGTCTCTCACATAGAAACACACACGCTCTCTCTGTCGAACACGCCCACCCCTTTAATTCCGCCCACCCACAGCCACTAATGTCTCAAAATATAATAATGTCTCTCACACATATGCCTAAGGTTAACTCGAGTTCCGGAACCATATGAATCATACAATGGGATTCCAGCAGAGCACCTTTTGTTTTGAGATTTCGCTCTCTCTCCCCCCCTCTCTCTCACACACGCGCGCGCGCGTGCACACACACATTGTTTCTCGCTTCATTTTTTTCGGCACTTGCATGCACACAATTTTGTTTATCTTTGTGATGCTTTAAGTATGCCTCGCACAAATGCTATCTACCTATCCCTTAATATAGCTAGATATGTGTCACACAAACTCCTTCTCCCTACTAGCAAGATGCCCATGCGTTGCACTAAACATCAAGATGCATTTGTATGAGTAGTTTATCTTGTGGGAGAAAAGGATGAACGAGGGAATGCCTTATTTGCAAATGCGGAGAGGGGTGTGGGTATCTTTTTGCAAAATTGCCACAGTTTCCTTCCTATCCGTCGGATATAAATCGGATGGCCTATATTGCAGGATGGCAGGAACACCATCATCACCAACTCTGTTTTTTATAAGAGTAGGGATATGTAAGTGTCACTGGCCCCCCCCACACACACCCACAACCACACACACACACACTTCCCAACATCGAAGGAGTAGGGTGACACCTCGATCTTGATACTAATCTATTGACTGGCTTCTCTCTCAAACACACACACGCACACACACACTACCCGACACCGAAGGAGTAGGGCGGCACCTCGATCTTGATAGTAATCTATCTACTCCTCTTTCAAACACACACACATACACACACACTCGCTAGTTGTGCCTCTGTGCCTACCGCGCACACTCTCGATACGTCTTTCTCTCCCTCCCCCTCCCCCCCCCACCCCAGCAATGACAGCAGAAGGGTGACAACTCGATCTGATCGTAATCTGTCAATTGGTTTCTCTCTCGAACATTGTGTCTCTGTGCCTCGCTCATTAGCCCCCTCGATATGTAGACTTCTCGCGCGCGCACAGCTGTAGTGATGATGACGCTGAACCCAGTGTGCCTCATTTTTACCGGCCTCATGTGATAGTTTTCACCCTGTTTTCTGTTAATTAACAAGGCAACCTTTTCTTTGTTACTACTAGTGAATCTGAAATCATTCGGGGCAGACATAAAATATATCACTTCAACCCAATTATCGCAGTAACTATTTTAAAAGAAACTAGCTAGATGCCCGTGCGTTGCACGGAACATCAAGATGCATTTGTATGAGTAGTTTATCTTGTGAGAGAAAAGGATGAACGAGGGAAGGCCGTATTTGCGAACGTGGAGAGGGGTGTGGGTATATTTTTGCAAAATTGCCATAGTTTTCTTCCTATCCGTTAGATATAAATCCGACGGCCTATATTGCAGGATGGCACGCACACCATCATCACCAACTCTGTTTTCTACTCCCTCCGTTCCTAAATATTTGTCTTTTTAGAGATTTCAACAAGTGACTACATATGGAGCAAAATGAGTGAATCTACACTCTAAAATATGTCTACATACACATCCGTATGTGGTAGTCCATTTGAAATCTGAAAAAGACAAATATTTAGGAACGGATGGAGTATAAGAGTAGACATGGAGATATATCTCCAGCATGGTCTACAACAAAAATGTGCTGGACTGGTTAGCGCCGGATGCTCGCAACGCGATGACATGAGTTCGAATTCTGTCTTTAACTTTAGATTTTTATATTATATATTACTTATTTAATATATACTTCTTTCGCTACTGTACTGACAGTGGAACCCACAGAGTACTTAGAATACAAGATTAAGGATGGACTTGTTTCTTTTTAACTTTCTGTACGAAGCTGTAGCCACCCTGCAAGTCACGTGTACACTGTACATGCAATTAACTTTTTATAGAGGGACAATCATACACGCAATTAACTCAAATGGATTGGATGTCACTCTATTATTTCCAGCATAAGAGCATCTCCAACGGCAGCCGGCAAATTTCCTCCCGCTTCCTTCCGCGGAGGACGACATCAAACGCCAGCGGCATACATTTTCACAACTCTAACCAACCAGATGAAATTCGTGCAAACACGGACTGATTTCATATAAGCATGAAGGATTTCATATAAAAAAGCCGGATCTTCATATAAACATGATGGATTTCATTACATTTACATGAACTAAGCGGTGCCAATCCGGCTCTCTTGGTATAATTAATACTCCCTCCGTCCGGAAATACTTGTCCTAGAAATGGATGTATCTAGACTTATTTTAGTTATAGATACATACAATTTATCCATTCTTAGAACAAAAATTTCCCGCCAGCTGGAGAGGGAGTACATAATCTAAATGGCCGCCCGCGGATCCCTTTGTCTTCCTCATGTCCGGCAGACACTTTGCGGGGTCGACGAAGGTCCTCGGAAGAGACGAAGAAGCAAAGAAACCACCTGAATGCGTAGTCGTCGCCTCGGCGGTGGCCTTCATGGGACCCAAGTGGCGGCGGCCTCCCGTGTTCTACTTCTCCTCGATGATGGCGGCGGACACGGAGAAGCTGGCCACCGACTCGTCGCTCTCCAGGCACCCGGCTTCTGTCTCTGCCTACATGGCACTTCCGCAGGCACGAGAGGCGCGCCCACAGACACGGGAGGCGCGACACTGTAGACACTGGTGGCGCGGTACGACGCGGCAGCGACGACGCCCATACCGGTGTGCTCGCCGCCGTGCCGGCGTGGAGCAACTCGCCACTCCTCATCGAGCTGAACTGGAGCGGCGAGTTGCTGAACCACGCGCCTGCTTGGGGCGGCAACTGGCTCCATCGGGCCAAGCGAGGTTGGTGAAGCACCGAGCGGCCTCGCCCGTATCCGGAGGGCTCGGCGGGCCACCCAGCCGGGTAATATGCCGGAGAACGGCTCCTCAGAAGCCATCGGAAGAGTGGAGAAAATGGTGAAGGAGGAGATGGGGGAGCGGCGGAGGGGTGCGATTCTTGCCCGCTGTCTGTCTGGCCTCGTGTAAATAGAGGGCGGACGGTAGGAGCTTGGCCGGCGTCTGGCCTCGTTTAAACTGAGGGCGGACGGGAGGAGCTCGGCCGGTGTTGCGTTTAATTCCGGCCCGCTCATGAACGGACGTGTGGCCGGAGTAGGTTTCTCGGTTTGCATGCGGGTTTAACGGAGGGGTTTGATGGAGGCGAGGAGGCGTGTTCAGCCGGGCGTGCAGCGGGCGGTGCAGTACTATTCGATTTGACAGCGGGCGGCGCAGTTCCCGATACGGCTTTAATGCAGACGAGGGAGGGAGTAGCGGTTCCCGAAATGTTGAACGGCCAATGCATCCTCCTTCAATTAATGCATGAGGGAAGTAATGGGAGGAGGACCGGGAAAAGAGGCTGCACGATGTGAATGCAACGCAGTTTGCCCTCATATAAAGGCGCCCCTCCATTCCAATGCATCTACCACATCGTACGCACCTAAGCATTGCCTAAGCACCTACACTAAGCGCAAAAGAGCTCACTCCAGACCCATGGCGGCGATGCGCGCGAGCGGCCAGCGGCTGTGCCAGATGGTCCACGACGTCGGCCTGCGGCATGGCGCCGAGGATCGTCTCCAGACGGTGTTGGAGACCGGCTGGTGGATGGCCGCCGTCGACGCCAACTACGACTCTCAGTTGGACCAGATGATCGTTGCCACCACCAACAAGTTCACCGTCCTCAAGAAGCTCGCGGACGACATCGCCGTACTCCTCCAGCCCGCGCGCCCGGGCTCCTCATTGCCTGCCACCCTAATCGGCCTCCATGGCCGGAACCTCTTTCAAGCACTGGTGGCCCTGCGACTGCCCGCCGACGCCACGAAGAATGTCCACCTGGAGGTCGCGCTCGCCGCGAGGCGCCTCGCCCTGCAAGAATTCGTCGACCTACACATCCACGTGTACGAGCAAATCGTGTACATAGGTATCTACAAGGCCAGTGAGGACGCTACGACGTTGGCCTTCCTCAACCGGCTGGAAGCCTTGGATGCCTTTGCTGAGAAGCACCTCGACCTCGCCACAAAAGCCGCCGCTCCTTAGCCGCCGGTCGGTGGCCCGGCGCACTAAGTTGAGGAGGAGGAGGTCGTACGTTGATGGATGCATCTTTCTTCTTGCCTTCTGTAACCACCACTGCGATCGCATCATCATCGTGGCCTTAATTCTTATTGTGCTGTTGCATTCTCGTTCCAGTCAATACCGACATGTGCGATCCCTTTGCTTAATTATATGCATCACTGTAACTAGTACTCCATCCGTCAATTTATAAGTTGTGCTTACCTTTTCCATCAACTTCGTGCAACGCGCGGGCATCTTGCTAGAAACACTAGAACATGTCGGACCGCGTGTGACCAAACCGACGATGCGCCAACCTAGCTACTACGTACCCTGCTTATCTGGCGGAAATAGCCCCGCCCTAGCGTTTCCAATCGTTATTTCTATCTATCGATCGTGCCAAGGAGCAGAACCAAAATGTTACAATTTATACATGTTTCTCTACTCCTACTCCTATAAAAGACTCAGTTGGTGATGGTGGTGTGTCTGCCATCCGTCGTTTCTGACCATTAGATCTGCATCTAACGGCTGTGAGGTAAGTTGTGGCATTTTTGCAACAATAGCCCACTTCTCTGCTCCAATTTGCAGAAAACCCCTTATTATCTTGAAAGCAACCACATCCCTCCCTCACCTCATCAAAACAGCCTGAGAAATATATTTTGAGTGAAAAGTACTCCCTCCGTTCCTAAATATTTGTCTTTCTAGAGATTTCAATAAGTGACTACATACGGAGCAAAATGAGTGAATCTACACTTCAAAATATGTCTATATAATCCGTATGTGATAGTCCATTTGAAATCTCTAAAAAGACAAATATTTAGGAACGAAGGGAGTAATATATTAGGAGTATATCAAAACAAGAGTGATTTCTTTCAAGTTTGTGAACAAGTACTACTATTCTACTACTTTGGATCCGTCGCAACGCACGGGCACATTGCTAGTAAAAGGAAAAGGCCTGCCACGTTCGCGTCGCACTCCCCCCCCACACGCCCGGGAATCGGGAGTACTCCACGGCCCGTCCGGCACGACGCATAGCTTAGGGAAGGCGTGTTGCCTAGCATTTTCACTTTCATGTGGGACCGCCGTTGAGCAAACCGACTATTGGCAAACCGCACCCCGCCCGCCGCCGGGTTGGAAAACAGAAACGAGGGGAAGATCTAGCTGTAGCACGGAAGCCAAGAAATTTGGTGTCAGATGGGGCTCGTTGATAGAGTAGGAGCATTCCGTACTACTCTACTCCTACTAGTACCAAGTTTGTACTATACAACTAGTACTACCACTATACAACTAGTAGGTACGTGCACGGCACAACATCGTAGGAACAAAAAACGGGAAGATCTTGTTTTGGGTGATTTATCTTTTTTCAGTCAACGTAGTATGAATAATATGATGTGGGGGGCACCCATGAAGCTTATGTGGCTTGGTTGCATGGCTACGAAAGGTTAGAGAAAAATAAATAGATAATGTGTTTAGAGTGCACTCCACTAAACAGATATACTTTGGATCCATTGCAACGGGCCGGCACATCTATATCTATACCCCCTATATAGTGTGTGAATAACTTTGAAAGTTGGTCGTTGGATGAAGCCAATCCGACGGTACAAAGATGGCAAATCCGAGCACTACTGGCCGTTGGATATCATCTACATTCCACCAGATTCTGCCACATGTAGAATCTAGAAGACTCCATGGTTGAACTTCATTCATGACTAACTTTGCCACAACTAAGCTTAGGCAAAGTGTGTCTGCCACAAAAAATGTGGCTAACAAAATGGCCACCACAAGTGTGGCAAGATTTGGCAAGAAGTTGAGTCTATGACATGTGGACCATGTAGCTAGAAAAGTGTGGCAAGCCACAAGTGTAGCAATGAACCAAACACATGCCTGGTGTGTTTGGTAGGGTGTATGAAGGGTGCATGATCCCAAGAGTTCCCTTCTCGACCCACTTTTGGGTGTTTGGTAGAGTGTATGGAGGGTGCATGAGTCCACACTAGATTAGCACAAATACACTAGAAGCATGCATGAAGAGAGCATACATGAAGAGGGGTGTTGAGTTGAGCATGCATGAAGAGGGAACAACTATGCTGAGACGAGAACGCAACCAAACACACTTGTGGCACGCCTAAGCTTAGGCGTGGCAACCTTAGGCTGCAAACCAAACCATAACTTTGAAAGTTGGTCGTTGGATGAAGCCAATCCGACGGTACAAAGATGGCAAATCCGAGCACTACTGGCCGTTGGATATCATCTACATTCCACCAGATTTTGCCACATGTAGAATCTAGAAGACTCCACATGTAGAAGCATAATGCACAAACCACCAGAATCTCATGCGTGCAATGCACGTGTACCTTACTAGTAGTTGGTAGTAGTAAGAAACAAATTCCGGGTTTGGCACGAGCTCGTACTGCGGGAGCACCACAAGGCCTGCCGCAGGAGTTACATTTCCCTCTCGGGGCCCACGGGACCGAACTTCAGTGGCTTAGTGCCCGGCCTATGAGTCAATGACATGCGGACCTTAAATGCGGCTGGCCCACATGTCATTCTCATGGTGGTGGTGTGGTTCGCGACTCACTCGTTCGAGATGAACCGGCCGGTGGTGGCGTGGCCGTGGCGAGGGTGCCACAGCTGGGCGTCGGGGCGTTACGAGGCGTAGATGGCCACACCGGCGGGTACTACCTGTAGTACAGAAGTACTCCAGCTGAGGATTGATGCCCGGGACGAAATGTGTCACAGCCGCTGGATGAAAATTCGATGGTGCGGGAGTACGGATCGGAGCACAGCAGCGGAGCAGGCAAACCGCGTCCAATCGGGTGTGGCTGTGGTAGAAAGTTGATGGTCGCCGCAGTTCAGCTGGCCCGCATGTCATGCACACAAAGGCAGAGGAGCGGTGGGGCCGAGAGGGATGAGGCGCACGTCGGGGGGATGAGGATCCCCTGACGTGAACAATCCTACCATTCTATCACTGACATGTGGGACCCGCAAGTGTGGGTCCCACCAGTCAGCGAAGGAAAGGCAGGGTAAGGCAGTGATAGCCACGTCAGAGGATCCATGTCCACGTCGGGGGACGTCGTGCTTACAGGTAGGGTTGGAGCGGCGTCGTGGGAATCGCGTGTGGGTGTGGCAGTGGTAGAAACAAGAAACGTGATGGTCGCCGTGGTTCAACTTCCATGGACAAGCTGTCATGTCTGCTGACACATGTATATCAAAACTAGAGTGTTTATATTTCAAGCACGTGAACAAGTATTATTCTACTACTTTGGATCCATTGCAACGCACGGGCCAGCACATTGGTAGTAGTAGTGTCTATCTCTATCTCTAGAGGCCTTCCCTCGTTCATCCTTTTCTCTCACAAGATAAACTACTCATACAAATGCATCTTGATGTTCCGTGGAACGCACGAGGATGTTTCCTTGGGGGTCTCTCCAGCGCGGCGTGGCCGTAGTTGCAAGTTGACGCCCCTTGAGATGCCGACGTTGAGGGGCACTCGGATTTCCTCCGATGAGCAGGTAAGATGAGTTTGATCACGTAGTAAATGCATTCTAAAGACTACTTCCGTGTCCATTTCCTAATTCTCCCCCTGCCCACTGTTTCACAGGTTAGGCTCGGTGCGAGTGGAGATTGGCTTGCATATGTACGGGAGGGTACCAACATCAATTTGCACAACATTTACAACGGTGACACCGTTCCCGTAGAACCTTTGTCCAACATTGGGATCAGCCATGCAACGGGCCACCGCATGAATTGGTACGATAGAACCACGGTGAGATTGAATAAGATAGCACGAACCTTGCACATGGCGGTCAAAGGTGGACCATGCTGTCTGCGGCCGATTTGTTGCCGTACGAGTACGAAGACGCTGTGCTCCTTTCTAACCGCATCTTCGCGGTGACAAACCAGGGGACTTGTTTTGTATGGGACACATCCTACGATATACTCCCTCTCTCCCAGTTTATTTGTTTTGAATCTTTTCGTTTTATAAGTTTCAAATTCAAATTTAGAGGGGCAGTGGGGCCGAGAGGGGTGAGCCGCAGGTTGGGGGACGTGTGGTGTCATGGGTTCGTGCGGCGTCGTGGGAATCGCGTGTGGCTGTGGTAGAAACTTGATGCTCGCCGCATTTAAGGTGGCCCACATGTCATGCACACAAAGGCAGAGGGGCGGTGCGGCCGAGAGGGGTGAGGTGCACGTCGGGGGACGTGGTGTCGTGGGTTGGAGCTGCATCGTGGGAATCGCGAGTGGCAGTGGATGAAACATGATGGTCGCCGTAGTTGAACTTCCATGGACAAGCTGTCATGTCTATGGACACATGCATTGCATACCGATCACTTGAAGGAGTAGTAGAGAAAGCTAGGCGGATAAATAGTTCCTTATAGTCAAGCGGACCCACGCTACTACTTGTTCCAAAGACATGCACACCATCGAAATAGTCCATCTATATCAATATACATAGAGAGGGAATATTTTTTTACAAGAGAGGAAATAGTTCATCCATCCATAATGCCCTGCTGCTGGTGCAGCATCTTCTTCTTCTTCTTCTTGTTCTCATTTTCTGTGGGAGACGGCTTCGCAACAAGCTCTCTGGACCTTGCAGCTATCTCGAAACTCACACGGGCATCGAGGGCAGCATATTTTATCCGCTCGTACGTCAAGGGATAATTCTCCCATCCAGACGACCTTAATGCCAGCGTCTCGTCACCCTTCTGAAGATTTGTTCCTAGCACAAAATTTGCTACGTCGAATAGGGATGGTGTCGGTTTATCACAATCTTCTACAGGAATTTTTATTTTGGTTTGTAGGTCAGCGATGCTTTTCAAATCAAGGTTGTACGGCTCCAACTTCTGTTTGTCCCCTGCGATGGCTGCCCCACAGAAGTATATGTCCTCCCGAGACAAGAAATCGTGAAGCTCACCTGGTATGGAGGGCGCGTGTATGATGTGGTACACCAAAACATCATCTTCGAGGCACAGCTGAAGGACAGCGGCGCGTTGGATCTTCCCAGTGGCACGCTCCGTGTACTCTGCGTCGAGACCGATGACATTCATCTCCACCTTTTGGAGGGAGTTGGATACATTGTTGATCCACTTCCGAACAACCCTTGGGTGGTCGGTGACTGTGGCAACTATGCTCAACGAGCCTTCGACGAGGACATGTTGGACGCTAAAAACCTGCATCTCGATCTCTTTCGCCATTTGGAACCGCTGGACCGGAGGGCTATGGTTTGGAGAATTAGGATTAGATGGCTAGTCTAACTGAAGAAGATGATTATTTATAGGGGCTTCGGAATTACTCCAGGAGGATGTGAAGAGGTTAAAACAATGTGAATGCAGTGTGGTTTGGATGCAAATGAAGATCAAGGAGTAGTGAAAAAGCCGAGGAAAATCGGTTCCCGATGGAGAAGTAAATGGGAGAAGTTATGCGCATGCATGAGGAGAGCTGCGGTGGTTTGACTGCTGCATGCAATGGATTGGACGGGCTCTTCGGTTGCCTTTTCTCTCTCCCACGCGCACAGAATGGCCCACTTGCATGCTGCAGTTTATTGGCTGGAGTCTGGCTGCAGCTGCTCATGCGTACGCTAATTAATGCTGTGAATGCGGGGCATGGAGGGAAATGGGCGCATGCAAAAGGGTATATACGCAGACTAATTAGAGAAATACTGAAAAAAGTTATGCGCAGACAAAAGAGGACCGGAGGGAGTACTACTCATGTTCCTACTACGGTTAAGGAATATGCGGTTATCCTCAAAAAAGAAAAGTCCTTCTTCGCGCTTCCGCATGCACGAGAATTTGGTTCTGCTCGCAATATGGATGATAGCTGGAGGATGAAGTGAACCCAGAGGCATGCTAGCACGGGAGTGTACTCATGTTCCTACTACTCCTACTAGTAGTAGTAGTACAACTGTGGTACACTTGATGGTCAAAATACTATTATTCATCCGGTCCTCACAGTGAAGTGACAAGACCCTGCGCCCGAGGTGACACCAGTCCAGGCGGCGTGTCCGGGTTACCAAAGTCAGCCTCACCTTGTGCACTGTGCAGTCACTGTCACCGCCGCTGTATAGCATGCCTCGCCTCGTCTCCCTCTCCCCTAGCACCACTCCATCTCCATCTCCGTCTCGCCGGAGATCCTGAGGTCACTCTTCATTATCTCACTGTGCCCCCGCATACCCTCGCCTCGCTCGCCTCCCCCAGTACCACTATTCCCTCGCTAGCCGCTCCAGCACCGACAGCCTTCTCCCCCGTAAATCAAGCCCCCCAAAACCCCACCTTCCAAACTCCACCATGGCCGAACGCGAACCGCGCAGGATCCATATGAGCCGCGATTGGAGCAATCTCCCCAGTGACGTCCTCGACCTCTGTTGTTCGTGTATGGATATGTTGAGCGCCCTGCGGCTGGCTGCATGCTCGAGGGGCATGCACACGGCCATCATCGAAGCGAGGCCAAAGCTTTTCAAGACACCCTGCTTGCTGCTATCTGGTCTTGCGAGATTGGCTCACCATGATACGGAGGCGTACATGATGCCCCTCGACTTCAATCCGATCTCCATTAGCCGAAACTTCTTTGCAGGTATGTAGTGGGTCGCCGTACATCATTTCCCTCGACTTCGATCCGATCACCATCGCCCGAAACTTCTTGGCAGGTATGTACTGGGTCGGCATGAACTCCCACTGGATGGCTGCCTTCAGAGAAGACGGTAAAAAGTTGGTGCTCGTGAACTTCCAGACCTCCCATGAGATTATCCTTCCTCCGTTGGATTATATAGAGTTTTACCATCGCGGTCCTAGTCATCTAGATTACCACGTCAGTTGGACGGACCTTGTTTTGCAGAAGATTGTAATCTGCCAAGTGCCCACACGACATGCGAATTACGCAGACTTCAAGCTAATTGCCTTGTTCGACCGCGGACTCGCCTATCTTTACGCCGGTGCCTTCTTTAGCTGGAGACAACTCAGCTCGCAGTGGATCATCGTCAAAGCTGATACACACTTCTGTGATGCTATTGAACACAATGGCATCATCTACGCGATCGACAAAGCAGATGGCACCACGTATTGCTGGGACGGCGCGTGTAAGTTGTTTCCGTCTCATGTTAATGATGACGCCATGACACTGTTTGAACTTTTTGTGATGATTGGCATATCCCTGTTTGAGCAGAATTTGAGTAGAACTATGGCAATGTATTAGAGACGCCGTAAATCAGCTATATTTGGAATGAGTTAATTCATGCGATTGTGATCATGTCATTACAGCCAATTTGTACCCCTGAATAATCAAACGGTTAGGAATATATGGATATTCTCCTTATTTTACAGTAATCTATATACTACTACTAAATATGAGTGTGTATCAATGGCCATGTTAGTTTCCTCATTTTCATGATGTAGAAACATGCACCACACTGTTGGTTTCATCTAACCATACATTAGGGAAGTAAATGTGCATATGGAGAACTCTATATTTGGAAGTAGTGAAATCCTGTAATGCTTACCATGTGTACATACCTATATTCGCCCTTCAGCAATCAATGGCTAGAATAATATCCTCACAAAATTTTGCCCACAGAACACGAGTATATAACAATGCATGGTCTGTTAGTTACCTTGAAGAATTTGTTTGTGAGGACAGAACATGATTACATAACATGCATGACATGGTAGTTTCCTGTGAAGAATCGATTGCGAGATAACATGAGTATAACCATGCATGGCACTTCTATATTTTCGAACCCAGTATACATTTCCCTGTATTTTCCTCCCAGTTCCAACAGGGACATATCAATGCTGTTTCTTGCATTATCCTACTCATACTCTGAACAATGCTGATCTTACATTAACAATGCCTGTCCTTTTTGATATGATGCAGTGTCCCTACAGTTACTGCCCTTTGTAATCACACCACCTTTGCCAAAAACAGGGAAGCACAACTGGTTCCTCGCTCGATCAGACGACGGCAAAAGACTGATGATCATTCGGACACATGAGCCGGAAAAGTTATATTGCAAAAACCCCACTGTATACAAGCACCGTGAAATACGTGAGTATCCGGACAGTGGCTGTTACGTCTATGAGCAGGATACCAGCTTGTTGGGGCCTTCAGGATTTTTTAGTTGGAGGCGGGTAAACAGCCTTGGTTCACACTCTCTGTTTCTCGGACTCAATTATCCGATTAACCAGGAGATCACCGTTGGCAAGGACCTTGATGGCAGAGAGGCTCTGTTTGCTATGGAAAACTGTGTCTACACGGCGAGCCCTAGGAGTTCGGGAGCAAACTCCCCTGATTGTCAACGATACAGCCTGCAGCCAAAAGAAGGTGAGAATGACAAAGGCATCCGGATTAACTTTGATCCTTGGATGTCTCAATTACGACAGGCAGTGATGTGGTTCAAGCCTTCAGGTTGATAGGTAATTGGGCTGTTGCGTCGAAAGGGTGGAGTACTGGTGTCTCCGGATCATTGGTCGCTGAAGCGGGGCTGCAAATTATGATGGTGTTGGATCATCTCTTCGAATGACTTTGTTGTCTTTGCTGCTTGTTCTGGATGGGTAGTTCTTTCTTTTGTTATGCATATTCCTTGTCATTTGGTCATCCTCGTCTATGTCACTCTTACTATGTAATAGTTGCCTCTGTTTAGAATGTCATTCTCGTCTGGATCACGAGAGTCTGAGCGCTGCAGATGGGTGCGTTTTGGTGGTGTAGCAAGACTTCTTATGAACTATCATGTCTTGCTGTTTATGTCAGTAGTAGTCACTAGTCAGTGTTTGAATGTTGTATATATCGTTGTTTCGAACTGTTTATTGTCTCGAACTACTGGTGGGCTAAATGAGGGCATCACCATTCTCCAGTGTTCAGAGTGTATCTCCTTTTTTCAAGTTATATAATTTGAGCTCAGTGTCTTTTCGATGATGTACACTTGTTTGGGCCAGTGAGGTGTCGTTGAATATGGGCCGAGTAGTAACGCAATGCCAAACAGGTCAATTATGACTCTCAGGCCGGGCTCTCAAAAGATCCTCAAAAAAAGGCCGGGCTCTCCAAAAAAGAAAGAATAAGGACTCTTAGGCCGACATGTGGGCGCCACCGGTGTTTTCGTGCGCTTGCGCGCCGAGAGCATATTGGCGCGTGTTCGAAATTCAAGCTACCTTTTCATCCCCAATCTCCCGCCCCTCCCCCACCTCTGGAATCTCGATTCCTACTCCAGTTCCCCCAAATCCCCCTCCTGTACTCCCTGTACTCAAGCTCACTATCATGTCGCCGGTCAACGCGGATCTCCGAGCCGGAGATCCTGAGGTCCGTCCTGCCTTCGGTCGCTGCGTGCTGTCGCTCAACAGTGGCATGGCGGCGCTTGACGACCAGTTTGCCGGCAAAGTGCTGATGGTAACCATCAACGGCGACCGGCCTCCCGTCTCGCCGGACGACCTTGTCAAAGCTCTTGGCATTGCGCACGGCATCCAAATAAGTGACTTGCTCGTCGAAGTCTGTCCGCCACCGGCTGATTTCTTCGTCAGGTTCCGGACAACTTTCGACTGCAGTCGTGTGTTCGAATCTTCCCGGCGTTTGTTCTGCGATGGCGCGCTGGTGAGCTTTGATCGGTGGCACCCAGGATGGGGCTCGGTGCCCTCTGAGCTTGAGTTTTTAACAAAGCTTACCTTCCACGGCATGCCTCGACGTGCTTGGAACAGCGAGTCCATGAATGAGCTTATCAACGACCTTGGAGGTGAGCTCGTAAGTATGTTTGTTCCTCCAGACAGCTGGGCTCTGACGGTTATGGCATGGATGAAGAAGCCGTCCACCATACCGAAGGTGATTGGTGTTGAGATACCGGTGCAGGAACCGGGGTTGTACTATTCGTCGCCACCAAGGCCGCCGCGGACCACGTTAGGGATGTACCTGTATCGAGTGTTCGTGCATGTCGAAGAAGTGGTCAATCCATCAATCGAAGTCCTGCCGCCGCCGCTGGTGCCAGGGTCCGTCGACGACGTCCATTACAGGAGTCAACGTCAGACTTTCCCCGTGTTGCTCGGAACGATGGATGGCACAGGGCCTACTCCATCGCGCGGCGGAGGCCACTGCTGCTTTGGGAGAAGAGGCAGGGCTGGCTGCCTGGATGTGCTCTAATTTGAGGTTACAACTGAATCTTGTCAGATACTAGTTAAATCCGAGCTATGGGTGTGAAGCACTGATGTGCCAGTACATTTGATTGTGACCTGTTCTAATTTTGTACCTGAACTTTTTTAGAAAGGGTTGTACGTCAACTTAATGTGCTAGCAGAACTTATTGTGTTGTCTGTCTGTTTTCTTTGCACAGCATTCAAGATATTTCCCTGTCATTGATAAAGACGATGAACCGTTATGTACGAGTTCGTTGGTTTCAACATAGCCCTACCCGTAGCGATCCACTGCTTCCATCCTGATTGTGCCGCCTGCGTGAAATTTTTGTATGCAAGTTCAGTGTGCTATGATGTTCTATATGATTGTGTCAACTATATAAGTTTTTACTGAGCATCAGCAATGCATATGGCTGAAAGATGTATTTACGAGCATCGACCGATGGGTCTCTCTCTCTCACACACACACACACACGCACACACGCACAAGTGGGACCCGTTGAATTATTTCTTTGCTCGTGACAGCTTTTAATTAGGTTCCACTGTAATCTAACTTTTTTCTTAAGTTATTAATTGAGCTCAGTGACTTCAAAAAGTTGTACAGAAGCCTTGTTTGGGCCTTTCCGGCGTCACTGAATGTGGGCTAACTAGCCATGTTAGGTTGTACTGTACTACACAGACCTTTTTTTTCAACATCAGCAATGCAACTGGGCCGACAGTTGTACACAATATCCGGGTCAACTTGTTATTCTCCGCCCCGCTGGGCTGCAAACTTTCCTAGGAGGTATGCATTAGGCTTAACAAGAAAATGGACTTTAAGAAATAATAAATGGGATGTAATTATAATAACTGGGCAGTAACTATAAAAAATGCACCAAACGCGTAATTAGTTTAAAAAATATATTATTTTTGGAATTTGAAAATTTTAATTTCATTACTTGTTGCGCGCGCAATATTTCGTTGGATTTTAACGTAATACAACTTTATTTTGAAATTATATTTAATCTGACTAGAAATTTCGGATAAAAATATTTCGGATCCCATAAAAATGTGGGAATTTTTTTTGAATTCTGTTTTGAGCGGTTGGTTGAAATTATTAATCGTTGTCCTAGCTAGAAAATGGGCTGTACTTTTAACAAACTGTAAATGGGCTGTAGTAAATTCCATTAGAATTAAAAAATGGGTTGTACATTCTTACAAATCGCAAATGGGCTATATGTTCTCTGCCACACACTTGTGGGCCTTCTAAGTTGACGCGTCCCCTAAAAAAACTAAGTTGACGCGTATGCAAGGCTTTGTCAACAACACACGGTTCTGGCAGCTGTGGCCGTTGGATGTCCATCCAACGGATGTCGTGCTTCTTCTTCAATCTCGGATATTCTTGCTTCAGCCGCCCAAAAAATGATTCCTCCCCCTGACATCTGGGGCGCACCATTTCGGAGGCTGACCTGTGGGCCTACTAAGTTGACGCGTACCAAGGGCTTTGTCAACTTAGTCAATATAAACGATTCTAGCTGCAGTGACCGTACGATGTCCATCCAACGGCCGTAGTGCTTCTTCAACCTCTGGTCTTCTTGCTCCAGCCGCCCAAAGCAGCGTCGGTCGTGTCGTGTGCTCCTGCCTTTCGTGGCCGGTTGTGATGCCGCGGAGGCCTCACCGCCCCCTACTACTCCCACCGCAGGCCGGGCCATCCCTCACTCACCCACTCCCCCTGTTATTCTGTGGCGACGGCATCCTCACACCGCAACCGAACCAGTGAACCCTCGTACTCCTCTCCGCGCGGGCTTCCACTGTCGCGTCTTCCCCGGCTCTGCGTCGTCCCCTTCCTATGCCTCGCCGTCGTCCACCGCCCTGGTGCTCTCGGCGCGGCATGGTCAACATGGTCAAGGAACGGCTTCCATCGGACGTGGACTGTACGTGGAGAGGCTGACAGCTAGGTCCACGATGGCAGCAAGGAAGTGCCTCCTTATTACGCGGAAAATAATGATTCCTCCACCTGACAGCAGGGACCCACTGGACGGGCCACCGTATTTCGCGAAAAAAATGTTTTCCCCCGACTGCCGGGACCCACCGAACGGGCCACCGTATTTCGCAAAAAAAACGTTCCCCCCGCTGTCAGCTCGGACCCACCGGAAGTGCCTCCTTATTACGCACAAAAAAATGAATACTCCCCCTGCTGGTTGGGACCCACCTTGGTGGGAGTCTGACTTGTGGGCCTACTAAGTTGACGGGGACGGAGTGCTTTGTCAACTTAGTCAATATGAACGATTCTAGCTCCAGTGACCGTACGATGTCCATCCAACGGCCGTAGTTCTTCTTCAACCTCTGGTCTTCTTGCTCCAGCCGCCCAAAGCAGCGCCGGTCGTGCTGCATGCTCCTGCCTCCCGTGGCCGGTTGTGCTGCCACGGAGGCCTCACCGCCCCCTACTATTCCCACTACTGGCCAGGCCATCCCTCTACTCACCCACACCCCCTGTTATTCTGTGGCGACGGCAGCCTCACACCGCAGTGAACCAGTGAACCCTCATACTCCTCTACGCGTGGGCATCCACTGTCGCGTCTTCCCCGGCTCCGCGTCGTCCCCTTCCTAGGCCTCGCCGTCGTCCACCGCCCTGGTGCTCTCTGCGCAGCGTGGTCAATGTGGTCAAGGAACGGCTTCCATCGGACCTGGACTGTACGTGGAGAGGCTGACAGCTAGGTCCACGGCCAAAGCAAGGAAGTGCCTCCTTATTACGCGCAAAATAATTATTCCTCCACCTGACAGTGGGGACCCACCGGACGGGCCACCATATTTTGCAACAAACCGTTTCCCCCTGACTGCTGGGACCCACCAGCTACATCTTCGCACGCAAGGAAGTGCATCCAAAAAAAAACGATTCGCCCCCCTGACTGCTGGGACCCACCAGCTACATCTTCGCACGCAAGGAAGTGCCTGACGGTCGGGACCCACCTGGTCGAAGCGTACGTAGCGTTGTCATACTTGTCAATGTAGAGGCGTGCACGTGTCGTAACAGAGGCGTGAATGTAGCATGTACACGTACGTATAGCGGCTAGGGTGCAAGAAAGTAAATACGGCCACATACGTACATACGGGCGGGTCTCGAACGCCTACTCGCGCGTACGTACGGCCAGGGCTCGTGTACATGGCTGGTTCGGAACGGAGAAACAGTGTCATCGTCGTCGTGTTCATGGGGAGCCAACCGGCTGGGTCGGAACGGGATGCATCGTCGTGTTCATCGGGAGGGCTTGGACGGAACAGCCGATGGAAACGAGGCCTGGCGTATCGCAGAACGGAGGAAACAGCCTTGTGTTCGACCGGCCACGTTCGAAATAGGATCCTGTTCATCGGGAGGGGTCTGGCGTACCGCAAAATGGAGGAAACGGACCTCCTATGGTCGAAACGGGGGTCCTGTTGATCGGGAGGGGTGTGGCGTACCGCAAAACGAAGGAAACAGACTTGTGTTGGAGCGCTACGGTCGAAACGGGGGTCCTGTTCATCGGGAGGGGTGTGGCGTACCGCAAAACGGGACTCCACAGGGTACTGTTCATCTCCACCGTCGACCCCCTCCAGCCTCCACGGGCTACTGTTCATCCGCCGTCGACCTCCTCCAGCCTCCACCTGCGACTGTTCATCCACGGGCTCCTGTTCATCCAGCCTCCACGGCGCGCTACTCCACCGGCTACTGTTCAACCAGCCCTCTCCACGGGCTCCTGTTCAACCACCCTCCACGGGCTACTGTTTATCCAGCCCTCCACCGTCTACTCCTCATCCAGCCCTCCACGGGGTCGTCCTGTTCATCCAGCCCTCCACGGGGTCGTCCTGTTCATCCAGCCCTCCACGGGGTCCTGTTCATCCAGCCCCAACCGGCTCGATCGATCGGGGTCCTGTTCATCTAGAGGCAACACCACGGGGTCCTGTTCATCCACCCACACCGGGAACTATTCATCCAGACCCCCCCAGCAAAGCTCACTGTTCATCCAGACGCAGCATCGATCGGCTTCAGTTAGCAGCAGTAGCAAAGGAATCGCTCGATCGGGTTCAGTTAACAGCCATCGATCGATCGCTCGGGTTCAGTAATGCGTAGCCTGCAGTGCAATCACTCGGGTTCAGTTAGAGCCCAACGCCTTGCTCGGGTTCAGTTAGATCCCAACGCCTCGCACCCACGCGCGTGCGTGTACGAGAGAAACGCGCATCGCTCGGCCCCGACCACCCACCGTAACCGGGAACACCCCGATATTTTCCTCTCCCTCGCTTCTACCACGGTTTTTTCTGTCATGGACGGCCCAAAGAATGTCATGCAGCTGCGTCTCCGGCCCGCCCAGGACGAAAAGCCCATTTTCTGTCATGATTTTTTGTCATAGAAGTAGGACCCCACCACATCTATGATGATACCGTGTTTTGTCATAATTATTGTCATAGAAGTGTCATAAGTATGACAGGAAAAAAATTTGTTCGGCCCAAAATGTCACGGACGTGTCTTTTTTTTGTAGTGATTGCTATCGCATAGCGACAAAGTAAAGCAATTATTTGGCGCTTGCATCTTATGCAATAAAGAGACAACCATAAGGCTTCTGCCAGTTGCAGATAACTTCCACAAAACATGATCATCTCATACAACAACTTATATCTCATCACGTCTTGACCATATCACATCACAACAAGCCCTGCAAAAACAAGTTAGACGTCCTCTACTTTGTTGTTGCAAGTTTTACGTGGCTGCTACGGGCTGAGCAAGAACCACAACGATTTTTCGTCAAGTATGTGCTGTTTTAACCTTCAACAAGGACCGGGCGTAGCCACACTCAATTCGAGTAAAGTTGGAGAAACTGACACCCGCCAGCCACCTGTGTGCGAAGCACGTCGGTAGAACCAGTCTCGCGTAAGCGTACGCGTAATGTCGGTCCGGGACGCTTCATCCAAGAATACCGCCGAATCAAAGTATGACATGCTGGTAAGCAGTATGACTATTATCGCCCACAACTCACTTGTGTTCTACTCGTGCATATAACATCTAAGCATAAACCTGGCTCTGATACCACTATTGGGGAACGTAGTAATTTCAAACAAATTTCTACGCACACGCAATATCATGGTGATGCATAGCAACGAGAGGGGAGAGTGTTATCCACGTACCCTCGTAGACCGATAACGGAAGCGTTATGACAACGCGGTTGATGTAGTCGTACATCTTCACAATCGACCGATCCTAATACCTAACGTACGTCACCTCCGCGATCTGCACATGTTCAGCTCGGTGACGTCCCACGAACTCACGATCCAGTAGAGCTTTGAGGGAGAGCTCCGTCAGCACGACGGCGTGATGATGGTGATGATGAAGCTACCGGCACAGGGCTTCGCCTAAGCACTACGACGATATGACCAAGGTGGATTATGCTGGAGGGGGGCTCCGCACACGGATAAGAGATCAATGATCAACTTGTGTGTCTATGGGGTGCCCCTGGCAACGTATATAAAGGATGGAGGGAGGAGGAGGCCGGCCCTCATAGGGCGCGCCCAAAGTGTGGAGTCCTACTAGGACTCCCTAGTCCTAGTAGGATTCCACCTCCCACATGGAATAGGAAAAAGGGAAGGAGAAGGAGAAGGAAGGAAGGGGGCGCCCCCTTTCCCTAGTCCAATTCGGACCAGTCCATGGGGAAGGGTCGCGGCCACCCTTGAGGCCTTTCTCTCCTTTCTCGTATGGCCCATTAAGGCCCAATACGAATTCCCGTAACTCTCCGGTACTCCGAAAAATACCCGAATCACTCGGAACCTTTCCGATGTCTGAATATAGCCTTCCAATATATCGATCTTTACGCCTCGACCATTTTCAGACTCCTCGTTATGTCCCCGATCTCATCCGGGACTCCGAACAAACTTCGGTCATCAAATCACATAACTCATAATACAAACGTCACAGAACATTAAGCGTGCGGACCCTACGGGTTCGAGAACTATGTAGACATGACCGAGACTCATCTCCGGTCAATAACCAATAGCGGAACCTGGATGCTCATATTGGTTCCTACATATTCTACAAAGATCTGTATCGGTCAAGCCGCATAACAACATACGTTGTTCCCTTTGTCATCGGTATGTTACTTGCCCAAGATTCGATCGTCGGTATCTCAATACCTAGTTCAATCTCGTTACCGGCAAGTCTCTTTACTCGTTCTGTAATGCATCATCCCGCAACTAACTCATTAGTCACATTGCGTGCAAGGCTTATAGTGATGTGCATTACCGAGAGGGCCCAGAGATACCTCTCCGACAATCGGAGTGACAAATCCTAATCTCGATCTATGCCAACTCAACAAGTACCATCGGAGACACCTGTGGAGAACCTTTATAATCACCCAGTTACGTTGTGACGTTTGGTAGCACATAAAGTGTTCCTCCGGTATTCGGGAGTTGCATAATCGCATAGTCATAGGAACATGTATAAGTCATGAAGAAAGCAATACCAATATACTAAACGATCAAATGCTAAGCTAACGGAATGGGTCAAGTCAATCACATCATTGTCTAATGATGTGATCCCGTTAATCAAATGTCAATGGCGAGGAAACTTAACCATCTTTGATTCAATGAGCTAGTCAAGTAGAGGCATACTAGTGACACTATGTTTGTCTATGTATTCACACATGTACTAAGTTTCCGGTTAATACAATTCTAGCATGAATAATAAACATTTATCATGAAATAAGGAAATAAATAATAACTTTATTATTGCCTCTAGGGCATATTTCCTTCAGTCTCCCACTTGAACTAGAGTCAATAATCTAGTTCACATCACCATGTGATTTAACACCAATAGTTCACATCACCATGTGATTAACACCCATAGTTCACATCGCCATGTGACCAACACTCAAAGGGTTTACTAGAGTCAGTAATCTTAGTTCACATCGCCATGTGATTAATACCCAAAGAGTACTAATGTGTGATCATGTTTTGCTTGTGAGAGAAGTTTAGAAACGGGTCTGCCATATTCAGATCCGTATGTATTTTGGAAATTTCTATGTCAATAATGCTCTGCACGGAGCTACTCTAGCTAATTGCTCCCAGTTTCAATATGTATCCAGATTGAGACTTAGAGTCATCTGGATCAGTGTCAAAACTTGCATCAACGTAACCCTTTACGACGAACCTTTTGTCACCTCCATAATCGAGAAACATATCCTTATTCCACTAAGGATAATTTTGACCGCTGTCCAGTGATCTACTCCTAGATCACTATTGTACTCCCTTACCAAACTCAGTGTAGGGTATACACTAGATCTGGTACACAGCATGGCATACTTTATAGAACCTATGGCTGAGGCATAGGGAATGACTTTCATTCTCTCTCTATCTTCTGTCGTGGTCGGGCTTTGAGTCTTACTCAACTTCACACCTTGCAACACAGGCAAGAATTCTTTCTTTGACTGTTCCATTTTGAACTACTTCAAAATCTTGTCAAGGCATGTACTCATTGAAAAACTTATCAAGTGTTTTGATCTATCTCTATAGATCTTGATGCTCAATATGTAAGCAGCTTTACCGAGCTCTTTCTTTAAAAAACTCCTTTCAAACACTCCTTTATGCTTTCCAGAAAATTCTACATCATTTCCGATCAACAATATGTCTTTCACATATACTTATCAGAAAATTTTAGTGCTCCCACTCACTTTCTTGTAAAAACAGGCTTCATCGCAAGTCTGTATAAATCTATATGCTTTGATCAACTCATCAAAGCGTATATTCCAACTCCGAGATGCTTTGCACCAGTCCATGGATGGATCGCTGGAGCTTGCACATTTTGTTAGCACCTTTAGGATCGACAAAACCTTCTGGTTGCATCATATACAACTCTTCTTTAAGAAATCCATTAAGGAATATAGTTTTGACATCCATTTGCCAGATTTCATAAAATGTGGCAATTTGCTAACATGATTCAGACAGACTTAAGCATCGCTACGAGTGAGAAGATCTCATCGTAGTCAACATCTTGAACTTTGTCGAAAACCTTTTTCGACAAGTCTAGCTTTGTAGATAGTAACACTACTATCAGCGTCCGTCTTCCTCCTGAAGATCCATTTATTTTCTATGGCTTGCCGATCATCGGGCAAGTCAACCAAAGTCTACACTTTGTTCTCATACATGGATCCCATCTCAGATTTCGTGGCCCCCTACGGTATCCTAGAGTTGCACAATCTCATGGTCTAAGGAAATGATACTTGACATTAGAAAAGCTCTAGCAAACGAACTACACGATCTTGTGCTATGCGTAGGATTGGGTCTTGTCCATCACATCATTCTCCTAATGATGCGATCCCGTCATCAACGACATCCAATGTTCATGGTCAGGAAACCATAACCTTCTATTGATCAACGAGCTAGTCAACTAGAGGCTTACTAGGGACATGTTGTGGTCTATGTATTCACACATGTATTACGGTTTCCGGTTAATACAATTATAGCATGAACAATAGACAATTATCATGAACAAGGAAATACAATAATAACCATTTATTATTGCCTCTAGGGCATATCAAGGACCGACTTACCTTTCAGCCTTCCCTCGTGGTGAGAGAGGAGCAAACCTATAGGTCTTTGTTTCATGTATTCGGTGCAAAACTCAACCACCTCCTCCGCGGTATAACCTCGTAGGATGCTTGCCTCTGGATGGTTTCGGTTCCAACAAAAGCGCTTCAGTATTCCCATGAGCCGCTTGAAGGGATACATGTTGCGAAGAAACACATGACCATAATACTTTATCTCGTCGACGGGGTGCACAGTGAGATGGACCATGACATCAAAGAATGACGGTGGGAAAAATATCTCTAGGCTGGACAATATTCTTGCATATCATCTTGCATACGATCCAACTCTTCAGGATCTACAACTTTCTGCCATAGTTGGTTGAAGAAATCATAGAGGTCAATGAGTGTGTTTCTTATATCTTTGTCCATCAGATTCCTGATGGCCACCGGGAGGATTTGTGTCAACATTACGTGGCAATCATGTGACTTCATGTGTCCAAACTTCATTTTACATGAGCTCACATCCACGACACTTTTGATGTTTGCGCAGTAGGAAGAGGGTGTCTTAACTGACAACAAATAGGTGAAGAACTGTGTTGCTTCTTTTGTACTGAAATTGTAACTCTGGCGAGCTTTGATGAATTTGTCATCATCTTATGCTTCACTCTTGTGTTTTGACTGATCAGCAAGCATATCGAGCCGTGAACCGTCACCATCCTTTCTTTTACCTTTAATCTTGAGCAGAGTACCAAGGATGCTTTCACATACATTCTTCTCTACATGCATGACATCGATGCAGTGACGTACACATAGAATCTCCCAGTAAGGTAATTTCTAGAACACCGATTTATTCTTAAACACTTGACCCTTGGGTTTTTGTTTCACCGTCAAAGGGTGGTTCTTGCCAAGCACAACATTAAATTTTTTAGCCATGTTGTGGACCACCCCCCCTTCATAGGGTCTTGGGCCCACACCTGCCTCTGTTGTACCATGAAATTCAGCTTTCATCTTTCAGTATGGGTGAGTTTTCCGTAAGAACCTACGATGACGCAAATACACGGTTTTGTGTCAGTTGGGAAATCTTCTGCTAGCTGTCCTATCCATGCATGTGACACACCCTACATCTCCCTTTGTTTTCTACCCCGATGTGTTGCCTAATGCCGGCATATATTGAATGGTGTGCACCAGCATCGCATGTAGATTGAAAATCTCCTTTCTGTAAGCATCATAACATTTTACAGCAGGCGCATCTATCCACACTATCAGCAGTTCTTCTACCAGTAGCTGAAAGTAAATGTCGATGTCATTTCCAGGTTGCTTTGGGCCTTGGATAATCATTGACATCATAATGTATTTTTTCTTCATACACAACCAAGGAGCTAGGTTATATATGCACAGAAGCACCGGCCATGTGCTGTGATTGGTGCGCATACCGCCAAAAGGATTCATCCCGTCAGTACACTCCCCGAGCCTTATACTTCTAGGATCCTTGGCAAATTTTTAAAACTTGCTGCTGATTAATTCCCACTGAGCCCCATCTTTCGGGTGCCTCATAAACTTATCCGCAATTCGCTCATCATGATGCCACCACAACCTCTTTGCCTCTCTAGGGTTTGCAAACAAACGCCTCAACCTTGGAATTAAAGGCAAGTACCAAACAACCTTGAACGGGATTCCTGTCTTGATCTCATCGTCCAATTTGTACTTGTCCTTTGCTCTCCTGCGCTTCTATCGTGCATGCTTGCATGTGGGACATGCACGCAAATCTTTGTACTCACCACGGTACAATATACAATCATTCACACAAGCGTGTAACTTCTGTACTTCAAGTTCCAATGGGCAAACAATTTTGTTTGCTTCATTCGTGCTTCTGGGGAGCACGTTATCTTCCGGAAGAATTTCTTTGAAAAGACATAACATCTCTGTGAAGCCCTTGTTTGATAGAACGTTTGCTGCTTTAAATCTGAGAAGCGCCAGGGTGGCACTCAACTTGGAATATTTCTTTTTGCAACCTGAATACAATTCTTTCTTAGAGTTCGCATCAATGGTTGGCAGATCCTTGTACCCAATCATATCATTTTTGGGCCCTCGAAATCTGCAATCATAGCAGCAAAATCTGGCATATCAAGATCGTCGTCATCTGCGTCGACGTCTTGGTTTTCCAGTGGGTGTTTCGGCTTTCCGGTGTTCCATTGGTTGCTTGACGCCTCTGCCCCGATGTTAGATTCATCATCCAAGTGACACCGATCGGGGTTTGGCATCTCGCTGCCCTGGGTATCTTCATCCATGACCTCCTCTTCACCGTGTCTGGTCCAATGTGTATATCCATCCATGAATCCCCTAGAGACTAAGTGCAACTGGACATCTACAACTTCATCTGACTCTGTATTGGCATAATCAGTACATGGACACAAGATGTAATCCGCATCGCCAATTCTCCTCTTTGTACTTTCAGCCAAATTCACGAACTCTGTCATGCCACTGATAAAATCTGTGGTTTTCCATTTCTTCGTCCATCGAGATCGTTCCATCTGCACCACACGAATGGTAATTAAAAACAAAACCAACATTAATACACGGATTAACTGCTGCCCAAAGATGCGTGCATAAATCACAAGGTTTTATTTTCATAATTACTGAGGGCGCTCCATGTTGTTATCCAGACGTGCAATAACAAAAATTAATAGCCAGTCAATTTACAGGCAGAGTACTAGTACAACACTACCCTTAGGAATTGAATATGTTAATTAAGCCACTCACAAAAAGAATACCTTAATTAATTAGCCGCGTGGCGACCTCCACCCAGCAGACAGAGAAGCGCGATGCGGCGGCACACCGAGACAGCAGGGTCGAGGAGCAAAGCTTAGTGCAGCTACCGCCTGAAGTTCGACCTCCACTATCCCGCCATCGACCGCGATGGATGCGCTCGAATCACGCCGCCGCCGACCTCGATGGTTGAGCTCCTCCTATCTCCTGCCGCAGACCGAGGATTGACCTCCTATGACACCGCCACCGCCCATCGACCGAGGATTGACCTCTTCTCCGGTAGCCGCCGCCTAGGCCGCCGCCGCCATCTCTATATGCAGAGCGGCTTTTTTTTGACGGATATCTGCAGAACGGCTGTTTACACAGTATCATTGTAACTCAATTATATGGACAGGGTAGTACATCATATACGATTATGTAACGGCAACCGTGTCTAACCTATGTTGTCTTCTCACACGGTTTGGTGCGGAAATTGTGTGTGACGTTGTAGTACCTAACACAAACGACATATATAAACAGTGTGCCGTATACAACATATAGTGCCATAAGTAGTTCCTGGCCGTTAGCTTATCCCCACAGTTTCCCCATTTCCCCCAAATTCCTACATAGCCTCCAAATTCCCTCGCATGGCGCTGACATTGGGGGAATGCGGATGAGTGGTGTTGATGGTTTTGGTGCGGCTGCTCCTGCTCGTATCGCCGCCACGATGGCGGTCGCCGCCGAGCACTTGCCTAAGGTCATCAGAAGGCAGGTGTACTATGGATCCGAATCGACCTGTCAGGTTCCAATCTATCCCGATCTTTTTTAGCATGTCCAAAGTATAGCTCCTTGCTAAATCCGTCCTGAATGACACCCCTCCCCCACAGGAAAGCGATCTTCCACTGGATCTGGAGCATGACTCCAGACTCCCGCAACACGAGTTCGACTCCGAGTTTAGCGCCACCGAGAAGTACCAAAAGCTGAGTTGTGTGCACAGGCACAATCCCGCTCGACATGTATGCATGGAGGGATTCGACATTGGTAGGCCGTTTCTTAGTTGGCCCTTAGAGGTTAGTGCTAAGTTCATCATTTTACTTCAGTTAATGCCGCCGCTCATCCTGAATATTATTTAACATTGGCAGGGATATGAGGCATGTGCCTTTGTTAACTGGCTGGATGAAGAATGGCATGGCAGGGCTCAGAGTGTTATCACCAAGATCGCATAAGATAATTTAAAGCTCAAGAAGAAATTGGCTAGTCTGGAATGTACAATCAGTATGATGAAGCAAGAAAGAATCAATCACAGGCAACAGATGAAAGCAAGAGACAAGAAGGAACAAGCATGTCTAGTTCTGGTTGTCGCATTAGCCATGTTCTATGCGCTATTTGCAACGATGATTAGGGGTTCTGTTTGACAGTATTGCTAAAGCACATCTAGATGTGCTCTAATTAATGCACATCTAGGTCCTATGCCATTGATGTTACGCGAAGATTCGTGTAGATATTTTTCTTTGTCTTTTTATCTTTTCCTTTGTAGTTTGATTATTACTGGCTTTATCAATAAGAAGGGCTCAATGTATTGCTTGCCAACTGTCCTACTCCGTGCGTACCGGTACCGGTGCATAATCCCAAAACTCGTTCCTTCTTTTTGTCCTAAAAAAATAAACCATCCAATAGGAGTCCTGCGCAACCCCGAGAATTTGGAGCGACTGGGTACAAATAATTGGTTGATTATATGAGCGGTTAGATAATACGTCAACCCCCGCTTCAATTGGCATTTCCTCTTCTCTGCATACCCCGCTTAAGTGTCCACCATCCTCATCGTCCACGGCAGGCCGCGCTACACACTGGCACACACTCTGCAGCCATGTCGAGCGACAGCGAGGACGACAATTCGACCAGCAGTTTGGCGCCCGATGATAGGTCAACATCGGAATCATACCGCTCGTCTTCCATGAGTCCGACGTCGAGCCAAGACCTCGATTATATCCGGATCATGGAAGGGACGCCGCCTTCGGAGTCGTTAGACGCCAACCAGCCGGACGAGGAGCTGTCGGAGGACGGAGAAGAGGACGACGATGATGATGAGGAGGAATGGTCGAATAAGGAGGAGGAGGAGGACGACAGCAATGACGATGACGACGGCGGCGGCGATGAAAAGCCAACCGTCAGCGGCAAGAAGCGTCCTCACCAAGACGATGTCGCGGGGCCATCCAACAACAACAACAAGAAGAAGGACTAAATTAAGCAGGTTGTACATATCTCTATTTCCGTTCGCTCATATTAATTTGTTATCTCTGTTTATGCTGTCAATCTCATCGCAGACGGTTAGTAATAAATATTCGACAAAGATCTTCTACATTATCGCCCACAGGTTGGTTTGTTGAACTGTGTGCCCTAACGAGCACACAATTCATAAAAAAGTCCATATGGGCTGTCTATAATGATCGCACACAATTCTGATTACCGACCTGTTTGCCGGGTATCACACACATCTTGTTACGCCGAATCATTTGTGTTCGCCTCGATCATCGCAAACAGTTCATCAGAGCGAACTGTATGTCGTATATCGCACACACATTGATATGGCTGCCCATTTCTATTGTTATGTCTAATCGTAAACAGTTCGTATCGATCAACCGTATGCCCTGCATCACACACGCAACTAAAATTTGAACCGTGTTTATGCACCCTCCATCGCAAACGGTTTGCACCTTTTTTTATGGTTATTTTACACCACCGTTTGCGATTATTGCATCGCACACAGTTTCGCTGAAGGGTCTCTGATCGTAGTGCCGCGTTAGCAGCATCTTGCAGTAGTGAAAGCAGTTCACCGATGATTACCTCTCAAACCACCTGCATGGTCAAGAGGCGAGGAAGGTATTCATTCAACACCCACGGTACAATATTGAAGTCTTCCTGAACAGGACGGAGGTTGGGCGGGCAATTATCCATAATCACTGGCCTAAAGTTGCGGCAAATTTGACAATTTTGACCTCGAAACGAAATCAATTCATAGAATGAACTGCCCGTGAAACTATTTCACTCCCCTGACCTTTTTGTGCAGCGCCCGCCACGCCGGCGCCACACCCAACGGTGCAGCGCCTAGCTCTGGGGCGTTGCACTCCAGTCCACCATGGCAGCCCTGGGCCCCGGACCCAGCAGTGCAGCGCCTACGAGGTAGGCGCCACACATGTAATGTGCAGCACCTAGCCCTTAGGCGTTGCACTGTGACTTAGATGCCAGCCGCCCGCTCCCCCTCCCCCCATCCCACCCATTCGTTCCAGGAGTTACAGAACAGCGCCGACGGCTTCCTCCTCTCCCCCTCTCAATCCCCTCTCCCAAATCCTTCAGATCCGACGATTTGGTCCATGCATTTCTTCACCAATCCATCCTAGAAGGTACTCTCCTCCGATCCCCTTCTTTCTATCCATACAAAATATGGTATTTCAAAGATTTGGGGAATCCTTGTTTGATTTGATTAGATATGAATCTTGCATGTATTACAACCCTTGTTTGTTTGATTTTTGAAACCCTAGTGTATTTTATTTTATTGAAAAGATATGGTTGGATATATAGATTGACATGTTATTTCTATGGAAAAGTTATTTGTATGAAGTAGGCCTAGTTTAGTTTTGGATACATATGCTTTGAATTATACTCGTATTGAGAAAAATGCTTTGGATACATATGCTTTGAATCTTGCATGTAGTAGGCCTACTTTAGTTTTTTTGAATTGAAAAGATAATCGTGTTGACAAGAATGCTTTGTTGAAATTGTTAGGATGGTTTGGCTTCTCGATGATCATTGGGACAAACAACACCGGTCGTACGCTATGTCGGTGGAGCAGCGGGTAATACTGAAAGTGGCCGGTGTTATGAATTTCGTATTTTTTTTCAAACACAAATGCCCCATATGTAATGTTATGATTTGTTTGTTGGTAGGAGCTTGCACCTCTGAAGCTTCGGTCTCACGGGATCAGCCTTGGATGGATGTGCTATGATGAGCGGTACACACCGTATGTAAGGGAGGCAGGACTTCTCCCTTTCATTCAGTTGGTCCACCGGTCGACGCCACCCAACAATGCTGCAGCACTCACCGCGCTTATTGATCATTGGAGGCCGGAGACACACACTTTCCATCTTCGGACCGGGGAGATGACTGTGACGCTGTAGGATATTGCTATGATCACCGGTCTTCCTATCGATGGCAATCCTTTATGTGTGAACACCGATTCTGATGGGTGGCGCGCGCAGATGCATGCCCTTATCGGTATGGTTCCTCCGGAGCCTCGGGAACCAGAAGCAGAAGATAAGAAGAAGGAAAGAGTCGCAGCGGGCGCTACTTTCACGTGGATATCATCAAACTTCAGTCATTGCCCTGAGGATGCTAATGAGGACATGGTGAAGACATATGCTCGTGTCTACATGTGGTACGTGATATCCAGGACAATGTTTGCTGATGGCACAGGCAAGAATGCTCCATGGATGTGGCTGAAGGCGTTGACCGTCTTCGATAGCAAATGGAGTTGGGGTTCGGCGACACTGGCTTACTTGTATCGACAGGTATGAAGTTGTTTCCTTTTCACTTCATTGATACATTATCAATGCGCTCTTGCGGCAAATTTGACCATGTTCTCTTTTATGTGCAGTTGGACGAAGCCTGTTGTAGGCACACTGGAGGTATTGGTGGTTGTTTGCTCGCACTTTCCATATGGAGCTGGGAGCGTTTGCCGGTTGGATGACCGAAGACCGTGAAGTACGAGGATTGGGACGATAAAGACGACCCACTACGGCTCCCCACTTGGGCTTACAAGTGGGATGTGTTAAATGAGACGACGGATGATCCCTCAGTAATGTACAAGTTGTACAAGAGCGAGCTGGACGCGATCACGCCTGAGCAGGTGAACCGACATTGCATAAGTGATTATCATGCTTGTATCATAACTCGATATCAATTTTGCATTCAATCCCATTTTGCAGGTGGAATGGGAGCCGTATGGAAAAGGAGAGAGTTTTGGTAACCCTATAGAGTTCAGGCTGAATCCGATGTGCACTAGGGATAGGGATCTCTGGCATATGCGGTGCCCACTGATATGCAACTGGGCGGTTGAGCTTCACCTGCCACATCGGGTGTTCCGCCAGTTTGGTTTGTTCCAGCCACACCCGCCGGAGTGGGATGACACGGACAAGTTTCTACACGCGTAAGATATAACTAACCTTGAGCACTTAGCAGCTTCTCGACGGTTTCGATGATGCTAATATTCTGTTTCTAACTTGCAGGTTGGATAGGAAAAAGCAGCGGAAGATCAAGGATTGGTCCAAGCATCACAGGTAGTATGTCGTGCAGTTCGCTCTTAGTGTGGAGCAAGCAAGGGCTGGAAAACGAGCCCAGCTTCGTGAGCACTGCCCGATCGCGTTCAACAACTATCTCACATGGTTTCTTGCAAGTACCCGCGTGGAGGTATGCCAGCCGGCGTATGCTGAGGAGATTCTGGAAGAACCCACCGTTTTTGATGAGGTAGCCCAGCACCAGTACAACGCATTAGTCAGGAAAGGCAACTCAGTGATCCCTTCAGCTCCAATGATGAACTTTGTGGTTAGTCTGGAAGAACCCACCGTTGTTTGTGGTCTTGGGACACAATCTTGCCATCCACCCTTTTGCCTTGGCACATGTGAGTTGGCACACAACTCACTACATGCCAAGTTGGACCTCCTTTCCATGGTCTTGCACGCAGAATCCACGGACAACCGCCACGGCCTCTTGTAAGTCCAAGTTGGACCTCCTTTCCACGAGCTCTACCACCACCACGGCCTCTTGTAAGTCCAAGTTGGACCTCCTTTTTATCTTCACATGCACATGCAACCGTGTAGCGCACATTGACGTCCGAGTTCACCACCTTGTGTGGACGATAATGCGTAACCGAGTAGTTGTTGAGCCACATCTTCAATTCCAACAAGTTGTCGAACTTAGAACCTTTAGCAATCCGGTTCTTGTCGTCTACCAAATCATGGTGAGAGCTTGGCCTAACCCCAAGAGGTACACATTGGCCACCATCTACCACGTCTTCATCCGCGAGACTAACATCCTTGAACAATGTAGTCCGATGATCCCGACCAAATACCTTCTCGAAAGCTTCGGCCTCCTTCACCGTGAACCCCTCCGCATCAACTTGTTCATCGGGACCATCATCATCCGAGTCCGATGCATATGCACGGGAAAAAGGGATGGAATGGTCCATTATCTCTTGCAAATGATATTTGTCGAGATCACCCACATTGTTGTCACGGAGATCAACTTCATTGTCATCGTCCGCATACTCATCATTGTCCTCTTGCAAAGATTCATCTTGGTTGTTTGTATACGGGCTCAATGTTGGCCTCACTTCTTGGGTCAAAAGAGGTTCAACAATTTCATCTCGCTTCAAGGGTGGGGGGCTACTAGCAACCAAAGGGGAGGGGTTCCGGTTCAAGTCCAAATGCAAACTTGAATCAACCTTCTTCGTTGGAAATAACTCAAGGGCCTTGTCTAGTGATTCGGCCACCGTCTCCTTGTATGCAACCCAACGTTGCTCCGAGTTGACACGCATTGTCTTCCAACGGATGTGCATTCCAAAACCAACATTATGCCTTCCCTCCAACTCAATGATATCACTAGGGTCCATCCAATTCAAATCTTTCCTAACTTGTTGCAACAGCTCCGCATAGCTAGGACTACTATCAAACACCATGTCAAGCTCATCCGGGTCCGGTTCTTTATTGCCTTTCAAAAAGGCGTCTTTGTCCCCATGATGAACAAACACACATGTTCTTCCCATCCCTATAAGAATTCAAAGAACACAAGGTAACATTGCTTCCATGAGTACTAATCCAAGGATTAACACGGAATACAAACCCTAATATATATATGAAACAACAACCCTAACCATAACCCTAACCATAACCATAACCCTAACCATAACCCTAGCCCTAAACCTAACCCTAGCACCAACATAAGAACACCCATAAGAATAACCCTACCATACTAACAAAGCCTAATCATAGAAATTGGCAAACAAACATCTCACATCTCCATGCAAATCTCTAGATCCAAACAAAACTAGGGGTTCCCCAAACTAGCAACAAATGAGCAATGGGAGAACTTTACTTGGATCAAAACAAGGGGATCGGAGATTATTACCTTGAGGAAGGGTTTGACTTCGAAATCCATGGACAAATTCTTCAAATTTGCAAGATTTGGAAGAAGATTTGAGAGGGGGAGAGAGTGGGAGAGGGGCAAAGCTCGGGGAGAGAGTGAGAGAGTGTGTGGTGTGGGGGGGGTGGGGGAGGGGGGCCCAGCCAAGTGGCTGGATAAGTCACAGTGCAGCGCCTAGCGGCTAGGCGCTGCACATTACATCTGTGGCGCCTAGCCCGGAGGCGCTGCACTGCTGGGTGCGGGCCCAGGAGCTGCCACGGTGGACAGGAGTGCAACGCCGCCGCGCTAGGCGCTGCACAGTAGGGTGTGGCGCCGGCGTGGCGGGCGCTACACAAAAAGGTCAGGGGAGTGAAATAGTTTCGCACCCAGTTCATTCTGTGAAATGATTTTGTCCCGAGGTCAAAATTGTCAAATTTGCCTAAAGTTGCAAGGACATTCAACATCACTGAAGGCTCAATGTTTGCCTTCCGCTTCTGCAGTTTCCCAGATGAGATTCATCTGTCTATTTACCATGTATGATGCTACTTTCCAAAGGTTTTTCGATGTTGCATGTGAAACTTCATGCTGTTGTGTATTGGAGTAACTGAGTGTCGAAGCTATCTGATGTAATTCGATTATGAAATCTTGGTTGCCGTTATACAGATATGAAATATCTTTTGTGTTTTATAAGAAATAGCAAGTTGATTAGTACATGGATTATCAATAATAGGCTAATTACCCTGCTTATTGGGGTTTTCTATTGCAGACGGTACTCAGACAACACCGTGGGCGATGAACCCAAACAACCCACACGGTTACACACGGCTTCCGGTAGAGACTAACAATCACACACGGCTTCCGGTAGAGAACTGTTTGCGTTAGGCCACCTTGCACAAACGTTTCCACACAAAAAATTGTGTGTGATATACATACGAACGGAAATGTTTTTCTAGGATTCGTCGTGTGGGATGTACATACGAATGGAAACGATTGGGTTTCGATGCCTCGCCAGATCGCACACGAGCTCATTTTGACCCAGCCTGTGTGCCAGGAGGGCCCATCCCCGACGGTTTCTGGGTCGTGTGGGAAGGACCACCCCTATCGCCCACACTCACTTGGCGACGGTTCCAAACGTCGTAGCGGAAAGGGGTTAAAACCCGTTTGTATAGCAGGTCTCTGCACCAGTGGTGAGCCATGGACATAGCACTATAGGTGGAATAGAATTTGGTGGTTGTGGAGAAGACAAAAAGAGGGAGATAGTCTCACATCAACTAGGCGTATCAATGGTCTATGGAGACTCACTACCATGAAGATCATGGTGCTACTTTGAAGCACAAGTGTGGTAAAAGGATAGTAACATTATCCCTTCTCTCTTTTTCTCTCATTTTTTTGTTTTCTCCTTTTTTATTGGCTTCTTGGGCCTCTTTTTTTTATTTCCTCACATGGGACAATGTTCTAATAATGATGATCATCACACTTTTATTTACTTACAACTCAAGAATTACAAATCGATACTTAGAACAAAATATGACTCTATATGAATGCCTCCGGCGGTGTACCGGGATGTGCAATGACTCAAGAGTGGCATGTATGAAAGAATTATGAACGGTGGCTTTGCCACAAATACGATGTCAACTACATGATCATGCAAAGCAATATAACAATGGTGAAGCGTGTCATAATAAACGGAACGGGGGAAAGTTGCATGGCAATATATCTCGGAACGGCTATGGAAATGCCATAATAGGTAGGTATGGTGGCTGTTTTGAGGAAGGTATATAGTGGGTGTTTGGTATCGGCGAAAGTTGTGCGGCACTAGAGAGGCTAGCAATGGTGGAAGGGTGAGAGTGCGTATAATCCATGGACTCAACATTAGTCATAAAGAACTCACATACTTATTGCAAAGATCTATTAGTTATCGAAACAAAGTACTACGCGCATGCTCCTAGGGGGATAGATAGGTAGGAAAAGACCATCGCTCGTCTCCGACCGCCACTCATAAGGAAGACAATCAATAAATAAATCATGCTCCGACTTCATCACATAACGGTTCATCATACGTGCATGCTATGGGAATCACAAACTTTAACACAAGTATTTCTACCAATCCACAATTACTCACTAGCATGACTTTAATATCACCATCTTTATATCTCAAAACAATCATAAGGAATCAAACTTCTCATAGTATTCAATGCACTTAATATGAATGTTTTTATTATATCCCTCTTGGATGCCCATCATATTAGGACTGAATTCATAACCACAAAAAATTACCATTCTGTTTAGAGACTCTCAAAATGATATAAGTGAAGCATGAGAGTTCAACAATTTCTTCAAAATAAAACTACCGCCGTGCTCTAAAAAGATATAAGTGAAGCACTAGAGCAAATGACAAACTACTCCAAAAGATATAAGTGAAGATCAATGAGTAGTCGAATAATTATGTAACTATGTGAAGACTCTCAAACATTTAATAATTTCAGATTTTGGGATATTATTCAAACAGCAAGCAAAATAAAATAAAATGACGCTCCAAGCAAAACACATATCATGTGGCGAATAAAAATATAGCTCCAAGTAAGGTTACCGATGAATGAAGATGAAAGAGGGGATGCCATCCGGGGCATCCCCAAGCTTAGGCTCTTGGTTATTCCTTGAATATTACCTTGGGGTTCCTTGGGCATCCCCAAGCTAAGTGTCTTTCCACTCCTTATTCTCCTCATATCGATATCTCACCCAAAACTTGAAAATTTCAATCACACAAAACTTAACGGAACTTCGTGAGATGGGTTAGTATGATAAAGACAAATCATTCACTTTGGTACTGTCAAGATAAGATTCATAATTGTTCCCACACAATGCCTATTGTAACTTATCATTTCCACAATTTATATCACTCAATATATGCTATGGAAACAGTAAAACAAGCAAACTATGCATTGAAAACAGAATCTGTCAAAAACAGAACAGTCTGTAATGATCTGAACAAAAACCATACTTATGTTACTCCAAAAATTCTGAAAATTTAGGAAAACGTAGAGAATTTTTGTATCAATATACTGTAAAAAATTCAGAATGTTTTGATGCTCCAGTGATTTTTAACAATTCTGTGACTGGGCGCAAAAGTTTCTGTTTTTGGACAGAATTGAATCAACTATCATCCACACTATCCCAAAGGCTTTACTTGGCACTTTATTGAAACAAAAGCTATAAAAAATGATTACTACATTAGCTTAATATGTGAACATGCAAAAACAGCAGGGGTAAATATTGGGTTGTCTCCCAACAAGCGCTTTTATTTAATGCCTTTTCTAGCTAGGCATGATGATTTCAATGATGCTCGCATAAAAGTAAAGAATTGAAACACAAAGAGAGCATCATGAAACATATGTGGCAAGCACATTTAAGTGTAACTCACTTCCTATGCATAGGTATTTCTTGAGCAAACAACTTATGGGAATAAGAATCAACTATCATAGGAAGGCAAAACAAGCATGACTTCAAGATTTTCAACACATAGAGAGGAAACTTGACATTATTGCTATTCCTACAAGCATATATTCCTCCCTCATAATAATTTTCAGTAGCATCATGAATGAATTCAACAATATAACCATCACATAAAGCATTCTTTTCATGATGCACAAGCATAGAATTTTTATTACTCTCCACATAAGCAAATTTCTTCTCATGAATAGTAGTGGGAGCAAACTCTGCATAGTGTTTACTAAATTTATCGATAGCCACGTCCTCGGTTACGGACACAAATCGTAAGCAGGTCACACCATGGATCAACATAATTAAGTAAATCTTGCACACTAAAGTTATATGGTTGGCACTGGTTATGTGCTGAGATTGTTTAGACCATGAAGATGGTCGTTGTTGTGGGAACCAAAGTGTTGGTTTTGTTTGTGATCCGGGAGTGATCACCGTATTGATGATGTTGGTTACGTGGTAACCCATTTGGTAAGAGAGTCCAAGGGACTCGGTGCACAAGCATGATTCACTTCATGAGTAGTATGTTGAAGCATTGCATTTAACCTGCTTAATTGTCATGTTATTGTTTGCCATTATGCTTTTACTTGTTGTGAGCTTGCAAGTACATTTAATGTACTAACCTGGCGTGTCATGCCAGATTTCAGGAAAGTCTTACCGGATCGGAGTGCTTCCCGTGTCTAGACCGTTTCCACATCGGTGTCCCTGTGCTATGGAGTTCCGCTTCATCGTCGTTCCGCTGCCGCATAGTTGTCGTGATCGAGGCCCCTTTCATGTTCATTAAATAATGTACATACTGTTCAGCCGCACCGTGTGTGCCGCTCGGCCTTGCTATTTGATGTAATATCGAACATATGTTTCTGCTAGCATCAATAAAGCGGTTGTTTTCTGTACCAAGTTGTTGCATGTTGCCAGAAGACTAGATCTCTGGGCTAGCAATGCAAGGTAAACCGCTTGCTCTGAGCCGGGGTGCCACACATGCTTTCATCATAATAAATTTTCTCATCAAAACTTTAGGGACAAAAAATATCATCTTCATCAAACATAGCATCCCCAAGCTTGTAGCTTTGCATATCATTAGCATCTTGGATATTCAAAGAATTCATACTAATAACATTTCAATCATGCTCATCATTCAAATATTTAGTGCCAAACATTTTATGAACTTATTCTTCCAACACTTGAGCACAATTTTCCTTTCCATCATTTTCATTAAAGACATTAAAAAGATGAAGCATATGAGGTAACTTCAATTCCATTTTTTTCCTAGTTTTCTTTTATAGACTAAACTAGTGATAAAACAAGAAACTAAAAGATTCGATTGCAAGATCTAAAGATATACCTTCAAGCACTAACCTCCCCGGCAACGGCGCCAGAAAAGAGCTTACTTGACGGGGTGTGAGTGCCACTTACCTAGCCTCTCAGTAACGGCACCAGAAAAGAGCTTGATGTCTACTACGCAACCTTGTTGTAGACTCGTGTTGGGCCTCCGAGCGCAGAGTTTTGTAGGACAGTAGCAAATTTCCCTCAAGTGGATGACCTAAGGTTTATCAATCTATGGGAGGCGTAGGATGAAGATGGTCTCTCTCAAACAACCCTGCAACCAAATAACAAAGAGTCTCTTGTGTCCCCAACACACCCAATACAATGGTATATTGTATAGGTGCACTAATTCGGTGAAGAGATGGTGATACAAGCGTAATATGGATAGTAGATATAACTTTTTGTAATCTGAAAATATAAAAATAGCAAGGTAGGAAGTGGTAAAAGTGAGCGAAAACGGTATTGCAATGCTTGAAAACAAGGCCTAGGGTTCATACTTTCACTAGTGCAAGTTCTCTCAACAATGATAACATAATTAGATCATATGGTAATCCCTCAACATGTGCAAAAGTCACTCCAAAGTTCCTATCGCGGAGAACATAAGATGAAATTGCTTGTAGGGTACGAAACCACCTCAAAGTTATTATTTTCGATCAATCCATTGAGCTATTCCTATAAGTGTCACAAACAGCCCTAGAGTTCATAGTAAAATAACACCATATGACACACATCAATCAACCCTAATGTCACCTAGATACTCCAATGTCACCACAAGTATCTGTGGGTCCATTATACGATATGCATCAAACAACTTCAGATTCAAAATATTCAATCCAACATAAAGAACCTCAAAGAGTGCCCAAGATTCCTATAGGAGAAACAAGGACGAAAACGTGCATCAACCCCTATGCTTAGATTACCCCAATGTCACCTCGGGAATCCGTGAGTTGAGTGCCAAAACATACATCAAGTGAATCAATAGAATACACCATTGTCACCACGGGTATCCCATGCAGGACATACATCAAATGTTCTCAAATCCATAATAGTATTCAATCCGATAATAGTGAAACCTCAAAGGTAAAACTCAATTCATCACAAGAAAGTAGAGGGGGAGAAACACCATATGATCCAACTATAATAACAAAGCTCGTGGTACCTCAAGATCGTGCCATATCAAGAACACGAGAGAGAGAGAGAGAGAGATCAAACACATAGCTACTGGTACATGCCCTCAGCCCCGAGGGTGAACTACTCCCTCCTCGTCATGGAGAGGGCCGGGATGATGAAGATGGCCACTGGTGATGGTTTCCCCCTCCGGCAGGGTGCCGAAATGGGCTCCCGATTGATTTTTCGTGGCTATAGAGGCTTGTGGCGGCGTAGCTCCCGATCTCGGTTTCTTTCTGGGGTTTCTCTATTTATAGGAGTTTTTGACCAGGGTAGGGAGCACCCTCCACCCTTGTGGAGGCCTCGTAGCTCTTCTGACCCAACTCTTTTGCTTCGGGGGCTTCTTCTGGTCCATAAAAAATCACCGTAAATTTTCAGGTCATTTGGACTCCGATTGATATTCCTTTTCTGTAAAACTCAAAAACAAGGAAAAACAGAAACTGTCACTGGGCTCTAGGTTAATAGGTTAGTCCCAAAAATCATATAAAATAGCATATAAAACATCCAAGATAGATAATATAATAGCGTGGAACAATCAAAAATTATAGATACGTTTTAGACGTATCACTTATCCACCCTTTGCTCGAAATTATAAGATCTATATTTACTCTTACATAAATGTAGAATTAACCCAATGGTTATGAAGTTCTGGATTGCTCATGTAAGTACATGTTGTCATGTACTCCCTCCGTTTCGAATTAATTGTTGCTCAATTGGATGTAATTAGAATTTAAATAGTGCTAGATACATCCATTTGAGCGACAAGTAATTCCAGACGGTGGTAGTATTACTGTACTTGCATTGAGAGATAGTTAATTGTCTAGCATTACTCTGCATCTTATCTGCCCTACCCTCCATTTTCTCCAAATTTTCTGATCTACATTACTCTTACCAAAATGTTGAATAAAGCCAGTGCCACTGCACACGTTGAGGTTTGCATTCCTCTTGTCAGTACCTTTTGCCTTTGAATAAAGTCCATTTTACTACCCTGAATAAAGTGGGTGGTTCACTTTACCCCCTGATCTATTTTTCGGCTTGTTTTACCCCCCAAACAAACCCAAACCGGACAAAACACCCCCCGGCTGGTTTTTCTCCACCCGCTGCTGGTGTGGCACTAGTCAATGGCGGTATTGACCTGGGTGGGGCCCACTTGTCAGGTTTCTCTCTCTCTCTAGTTAATAGATTATTTAACTCAGTCTATAATTTGGTGGGGCCCCACTGTCATAGACTAGACTAGTGGGGGTGGGTTAGTACTAAAGGGGGATTAGGCCCCCAAGTTAAGTTGGGGCCGGGCCCCACTAGTAGAGAGCCAGCCAGCCTCTCTGGTTGTGCATGCCTGCACAGAGAGGGCGCCGGCGGGCTCGACCAGAGCTAGAGGCGGCATGGGGGGTGCGGCAACCAGCAGCGGGCGCAGGCCAGCGCGGTTGAGCGTGGCTGGGCGCAGCGACAACGGTGAGTAGAGCTGGGACGCAGTAGCAGCGCAGCAGCGGTAGGCGAGCAGCAGCTGCGGCAGCGAGTAGGGCTGCACGGGTGGGCGTGTGCGGCTGCGGAGAGGCAGAAGCGCGGGCGACGGGCGGTCTGGGCAGGAGCGGGTGCCCACGGGGCAGTTAAGGCTGCGGAGGGAGCGGGCAAGCACGCTCGGGAGCGGAGCTCCGGCGGTTTGGCCATGGCGGCCGAAGCACGGGGACGATGGCTAAACAGTGAATTCGAAACTAGAGGCACGGTTGGACAGGCTGAGGGCTTGTACCGGCGCCTGCGGAGGTGCTGAACACAGAGGTGTGCTCGGACGTGAGCGGCAGCAGCTGTGAGCGCGCTGGCAAAGCGAACGGCGGCGACGAGCTTCGCCTCCGATGGTAGCGAGCGATGGAGCGACATATTCGAGCAGAGAGAAGAGGGGTTTCGCGCGTGAGCTCACCGTGGAGGCACACATAGGCCCAGTGAAAGCTTAGGAGCAGCAGGCTGACCAAAATCAAAGAGGATTGCCGGCGGTGGTCCGAGGAAGAAGACGGCATGGACAACGGTGTTGGCGCTCCTTGGCTTCGATCCAGTGACGCGGGAGAAGTAGTGGACGACGACAGAGAAGATGGGCGTGTGTTCTAGGCACCGGGGAGCGCGGTGGGCACGAGGACGAGGTCGGCCATGGCACCGATGCGGTGACGAAGGCCTCGGGCGTGCACGCGCGCGCGCGCGAGAGAGAGAGAGAGAGAGAGAGAGAGAGAGAGAGGGAGGGAGAGAGAGAAACCTGAAAAGGGGGCCCCACCCAGGTCAAAACCGCCATTGACTAGTGCCACATCAGCAGCGGGTCGAGAAAAACCAGCCAAGGGGGTGTTTTGTCCGATTTGGTTTTGTTTGGAGGGTAAAAGAAGCCGAAAAATAGATCAGGGGGTAAAGTGAACCACCCACTTTATTCAGGGTAGTAAAATGGACTTTTTTCTTTGCCTTTTAATGTTGTACTTAATTGATAGCTACTTGATTATGTATCATCACTCAGCATCCGAGCTTCATTATCCTCTATTTCTTCCAATATTATTGGATCTATATTTACTCTTTACAAATGTAGAATAAAGGCAATGCTTACGAAGAAGTTTCTTTGGGGAATTTCTTGAATTATCCTTCCATCAACATGGAGAAGGGCTTTGTCCAGCCCGTGTTAACATTTAATGTAAGTCCATCCTTCTCAAGCCTTCAAACCTTGTTCTAGTATAGATTTGGATAGGCATCATTTCCTCCACTGTTGTTTACTTTGGTGTTTGCATCAGATTGGATGTTTGCGACAACTGCCAGTTTCAAATTGTAAGTGTAAAAACATGTTCCTTATTCATACCATCCACATTAATCAGAACAGATCCATTTATTTTCTTTAGCCCTGTATGTATGCATGTGTTCTAGATCTCTAATCCGATGGTGTGGTGAAGCTGCCCATGCCTGCATCATCTCATTTCCTGCTTTGTCTTAACTAATTTTGCTGATGATACGGACAATGCCATATTATGTTAATCTATTTTAAATTATATCTCTGAATTTGCCAATATAAAATGGGATGGAATTGTCAGTACACTGACCATCATTGCTTATATATTTGTGAAACCTGTTATCTGTCTCCTTGTTTCTCTTTCAGAGTCATATCTTTTCTACAAGGCAGAACTTTAGGGAAGATAGTGAGCCAAACCATCTTGAAGAGAGCGAGATGACCCCAAGGTCATGTCTTGATGAAGACAGTGAGTTCAAGCTACGCACCAGCAGCTGTGAGACAACCTCAGTGAAGTTGCTGCCTCAATCAGTTCGACTTCTTCAGTCTCAACTTAAAGCAAAAAGACTTGGTTTAGCTTAGGTCTGACTTGATGTCAATTCTCTAGCAAAGATCTCAGAGGACAATCATGCGTGCTTTCTTGCTACGCAGCTAGAGTTTGAGGATCTATCATTGAGACAACTAAGGTCTCATCAGTTTGTTCTGCTGCATGTAGTGCACCTCCGGGGCAGGGCTAATGTCTTTTGAACTATTTTGAAGTGTTGTGAGTTTTGTATATTCTTTTTTCGGTGCATTTATATGCACTGGTGGTGACCTTTGATTCCCAGTATATGTAATCTGCGGTCTGGTTGCCCTTTATTATCACGAGGGGCCAACTTTCATGCCCAGTGGATGTAATATGCCGTAATTTCTTTATTGTATAGTTTAGGTTTATTCTTAGTCAATATGCTGTAATTTAGGCCAGAATCTTCGACGGAGCTCAACGTTGTCGGTCTGTCAGGTCGGCCCGTAAGTCGCTATATATATGGGCCAAAACGTGGGCCTATAATCATCTTGGGCCATTAGCAGACCTAAACTTAAAGTAGTTTTTTGCCTTTAACATGCCGAGTAAAATTCGGGCCTGTTGGGCCCGAGAATACCATGGGCTTTTAACAGGCTAAAAACTAGATTGGGCTAGAGCTGAGCCGAAAAATTCATGGGCCAACACAGGCTGAAACTTTCGTAGGCCCATGTTTGCCCCAATAACATACGAGTCATTAATAGGCCAGAAATTATCTCGGGCCTTGTTTGGCCCAATAAAATTATGGGTTGTAAGCAGGCTGGATTCAAAGCGGGCCATAATTAGGCCAAACTGTGTCACAGGCCATTAACAGGTCGATAGGCACGTTGGGATGAAATTTATCCATGAAGACTACAGGCCGTTAAGAGGCCGAAAGTCACTTCGGACAAGAAATAGCCTAGTTGCAGCACAGGTCGTTAAATGGCCTAAAGTGAAACTAGGTCGACAACGGCCCAGATGCACCAAGGGCCGCTAATAGGCTGAAAATACAAAATTGACTTAGAATGGGCCCAAAAGCACAGTGGCCTACTAACGGGCCTGATCTGATATGGGCCATAATTTAGCCCAAACAATGACGGGTTGTGAACGCACCAGATCTAATATGGGCCGTAATTTGACCTAAAACATGGCAGGATGTTAACGGGCTGGCCCACTAGTGTCTGACAAAATATTGTGGGCCTTTGGCTGCGCCGGCCTTTTTACCTTAAATGGGCCACTGTTGGGTCATGCCACGTGTCGATGTATCACAGGCGCGTTCCGTCCATTCTAGGGATGACATCTGTCCCAGCGCTGAGCTGACACGTGGATCCTCCGGCAAATGAGAAATTTACACGTGGAAAATCGCCATTGGTCCGGGCTGTTAGCAGGTTATCGGATCCAAAACCGGACCCGATAGCTTAACGGCGACCCATTATGGTGGATGCCACGTGTTGGTTACCCTTGACAAAAACACTTCCATGACGCGGCATTTATCATCATGGAAGTGGACACTTCCATGATGATAATTTTAGTATTGTCATGGAACACTTCTACGACAACATAGGTATGAGTATCTTGATTCTTTCATAAAATCATCATAGATGTACATGCATGGCAGAAAACATGACCTACTGTGACATAGACAGATCATCATGAAAGTGTTTTTTGTAGTGTATGCGCCAAGGACCTCCGACACACAATAGAAGTCACGAAGGCAAGAAGCCAAGAGGGGTTGGTTCGCAAACGCCTTGGTTTTCGCCCAGATCTTCGCGACCACCTACAAGCCCGAGCCATGGAGCCCTACGGGCCAGGATACGACACCCCAATACCTCGACTAACATCCATCATCGCACCCGCATGCTTCGGCTACACTACAAAAAAATACACTTCCGTGATGATACGTGTTTGTCACAGTAGGTCGTGTTTTTTGTCATGCATGTACATCCATGATGATTTTATGACAGAATCAAGATAGTCATACCTATGCTGTCGTAGAAGTGTTCCATGACATTACCAAAATTATCATCACGTAAGTGTCCACTTCCATGACGATAAATCACGCGTCACAGGAGTGCTTTCGTCAAGGGTGACCGACACGTGGCATCCACCGTAACGGAACGCCGTTAAGCTATCGGGTCCGGTTTTGGATCCGATAACCCATTAACAGCCCCGACCAATGGGGATTTTCCACGTGTAAAATCATCATTGGCTAGAGGAAACACGTGTCGGCTCACCGTTGGGACAGATGTCATCCACTCATTGGAAGCAAGGCGCCTATGATACGCCGACACGTGGCACGGCCCAACAGAGGCCCATTCCTGTGAAAAGGCCATCCCGTTTGACTTGGTCAAAAGGTGGCGGGCGGGCCCACGGAAAGCCTGTTAACGTCATGTTCGCATATAGCCCATTTACAGCCCGCTAACTCACGACCCGTTACGGCCTAACGGAATTAGGCCCAGTAGCGTCATCTAGGCCGTCCAATACGATTCCAGCCCGTTGTAACTTCCGGCCCATGTATGGCCCATGACGTATTTCGGCCCATATGAGTCCCATTGTAACTCTTGGCCCATTAATGGCCCGTGGTGAAACCGGCCCGTAATGAACATTGTATCGCTTTATACCCATTAGCGACCCATTATTCCATTGGGTCATTTCCAGCCCGTGTTACCTTTCGGCCTTCTCAGGGCCCATTTATTCTTGGGCTCATTTCCAGCATTCGGTTACTTACGGCCCGTTACTGGCCTTTTCTGCTTGTCGGCCAAATTCAGCCCGTGGATACAGTCAGCCCGTTTGTGGCCCGTTAATCTGTTGGGCCATTTTCATAGCATCATCAAATACGGCCTATTAACGGCCCATTATGGTCAGCCCATAAAACGTACGATTTCCACTCTAGCCTGTTTACGGCCCCTTATACGGCCCATACAAGGCCCATAGATGAGACGGCCCGTACATGGCCCATGGATCCTACGGGACGTAGACGCCCATTGATCCGACGGCCCATAGAAGGCTCATGGATCCGACGGCCCATAGAAGGCCCATGGATCCGACGGCCCATAGAAGGCCCATGGATCTGATAGCCGATAGAAGGCCCACGGATCCGACAGCCTAGAGAAGGCACACGGATCCGACGGCCATAGAAGGCCATGGATCGTCCGTCCCGTAGATGGCCCATGGATCGTACGGCCTGTGGAGGGCCATGGTCACTACAACGTTTGGGCGAGTTGGCCCTCGTTTGAATGATATAGCATATTCAAAGAATTATCCTACTCTATACTATCACCTCTAAAAAACATACACTATACAATAAAGAGACTAAGGCATAGAAACGTAGAATAATCCTACACTATACAATAAAGAAATTACAGCCGATTATACCCACTGGGCATTATGGTTCGGCACCAGTGATAATAAAGCATACATAGACAGCAAATTACATACATTTGGCAAATACAGCTCATACATCATGGAGACGCATCAACATAACTTACCATTTGAACTATAATCTCTTCAAAAAATAGGATTGGCCGGATTTAGATAGCACAAATTTCAGTCTGCAAAATCTCCAATTCCTTCGTTGTTACCTCAATGTCTTGTTTCATTTTTTGACTCCTGCATCTAATACCTGCACGTCCAATCTCAACTTGTTGATTGTACGTTCAGAATCATGTACACGTTGTCTTGCCACCTCTTGTTGATGCTCGAGAACATCAGCACATTCCAATTCCAATCCATAATCATTCGGTAACGGACATGCCACACTGCTCGCAGATCTTTGTGTTGATGTCACTTCATCCTGAAATGTTTCTGTTAGTACACATGACTAGGGCAAAAATATAGTTACAACAGTGAAGCGAGCAAGACAGACTATTTTGTACATGGCAAAACAGGACTAACAATAATGTTACACGTCATGAAGCATAAGCAGGTGATATTTTAAAAATTATAAAAAAGGTAGTTTGTGCAGCCTGCATACAGAAATCTCTCTTAGCTCACCAGAGAAGCATGATGTTGGGGCCCAATCCAAAACACAGACAAGTTACAAATTTAGACAGCACGTTGCGTAGAAGTAAGAAAGCAGTTGGCCATTCTGTAGCTCAATTAAAGTCTTAGGGAGCATAATGAACAGCAGAGGGTTTCATACAAACATACTACAGCAAGCAAAACTATGCAATCATTAGCCTAGTATAAACTAGATTGTGAGCCTCATGCAATAATAGTTGGTTAATAGACTTCAAAGCTTTAGGCACACTTCGACAGAGTAGTTAAATGGTAAGGCCTTTAATTATGTCAATTAATAGTTATACAAGTACCCAACATCAGGCATCATTCTTTGGGCATTTCATTAACTGAGGACAAATAAAGCAATTGAAAAGAGCAAATTAACTATGCCTGAAACAAACAAGGAATTGAACAGTTGAGTTGGATACAGTGACTTACCTTAACAGGTTGAAGAGGCTCCGCGTAGCTCCTACTTCTCTTGCAAGGCTCCTTCCTAACATCTTGTACTTGGAAATCCTCAATCTTATCTTCATTGCACCCCCTCTGCAAGGTGACACAAACTAGTTACTCATCTCCTTGGAAGATAAATATGCGTACTTTCCAGTCTGTGAACACAAAAGGATGAGATTATAACAAAACAACACCACATAATGAAACATGGCGCATCTCTTGCACTTGCACACAATGAAATGAGCATTTACTATGTCTGCACTATGTAAAAACTAGACATACCTTCGAACTGGATCTCCAGGTACTCTTGGAGAGCCTACTTTAGTGTACAGCCAAACCTTTATGTCACCTATGAGTTAGAAAAGGCCCCACTACAGCAGCCCTTAGTGTTTAAATCATTGACAAGCTCTGTTAGAGTGTTAGGTCAAGAACAGCAAGTAATCAAAGCAAACAGTCCTAGTATGGCTGGCTGATGCAAACAAGCAATTGAACAGATGTGTGAGCAAATCTTACATATCAAGAAAATAAGCAAAGAAGGAGGCTTAAAGACCATCACTTGACTGACCAGATTTAAGGGGCATTTAAACATCATGTGCAACGTATGAACTAGCATAAACATTGCATATTCCAGATTCTACAATGGAATGCACATGTATTAGGTTATGCCATGTATGATGATGCCTAAATGTACACTATAGCAGGCAGGAGTGATTCATCATTGCACGCACAATTGAATTGCAGGTTAAGGGCCAGTTCTATTCTGCCTTTTCATGGCTTATTGTCAAAATAAGCCATAAAAGATGTAAAGAAGTCATTTTTGAGTTATGGGCTTGGGCTTAACTAATTTCGCTTTGGAGGGGGGTGTTTCGGGTAGAACCTCACTAAAAATTGAAGGGAAGGGGAATAGTGAAATGACTCTATTGTCTGCCTATATTACACTCAAAATGCAACTGCTGACGCCCGCGTCACACCTCGCCCTCAAGTAAAAACAAACACGCAAGCGTTCATTGCCCTGCCCGCTTGCATCTCCTCTCCCCTTTCCCTCTACCTCGATCCCCTGCCTGCAGCACTAGGGTTCCTCCAGTGAGCCGTCCCCACTGGTCCCATCTGGCCTGGTCCTCGACGATGCTCTGTCCAGCTAGGCTACATGGCCGGCGGGTAGGGGAAAATCTCCCTGGCTGCTCCTCCCTCTGGCGCCGCCCCTCATTCTCATGGTCTCCAGCAGTTGCTCCACTGTGGTTTCTCCAACGCACTACTCCGGCAGGTGCTACACAACTACGGCTAATGCCACACTGTGGCAGAAGGCACCTTATTCCCCCTCCCCACCTCCCAGGCCGTGGCCTTGAGGTGCTGTTGAAGGATGAGCTCATCCAACAAGGTGAGGATCTCCTTTGATTTTTTGCCAAATTTTCATTCTGATCCACTATACGATGAATTGCTATGAGCTGCTTCTGCTGCTGCTACATGATGCATTGCTATGAGGTGCTCCTGCTGCTGCTATATGATGAATTGCTATGAGCTACTACTGCTGCTATATGATGAATTGCTATGAGCTGCTACTGCTGCTATATGATGAATTGCTATGAGCTGCTGCTGCTGCTGCTATATGATGAATTGCTATGAGCTGCTGCTGCTATATGATGAGTTGCTATAAGCTGCTCCTGCTGTTGCTGTATGATGAATTGCTATAAGCTACTCCTGCTGATGCTATATGATGAATTTCTATGAGCTGCTCCTGTTGCTGCTATATGATGAATTGCTATGAGCTGCTCCTGCTGCTGCTATATGATGAATTGCTATGAGCTGCTCCTGCTGCTGCTATATGATGAATTGCTATGAGTTGCTGCTGGTATATGATGAATTGCACACTGCTGCTGCTGTATGATGAGTTGCTATGAGCTGCTACTGCTGCTATATGATGCTTTCAGGTGGTGTTGCTATATGATAATAACCAGCCACTTGGACCATTGAATTTCAATAAATAATTGTTCTTCATTTAAATTAGGCAATGGGATCTCTATGGAAAACATTAACCAAAGTAGATTGTGCCAAGTAGATGGTATATTTGTATTTGCATTTTGAGCAAATAGTGATGGTCTGTTTTCCTATCATATTAATTACTGCACTGGGTTCAATTTGTGATGTTCGCAAGTCAAATTAATTTTCATATGGGCAGCAAAATGAAAAAATATAATGCAATCTAGACTTTTCACTGATCATACCAAAGATAAGCTGAAAACGCAATGAAAAGAACTGGTTGGCTTATTACATGGAGCTTTTATTCACATGTGCTTATTTTCTCAGGATAACTCGTAATAACTGTCCCTAAGAAACTTGGCCAATAGAACTGACACACAAATAACATGTCATGATGATTGCAATGGAGGAGTGACGTACCATAGCACACTATATAGGTCACCGCTGGCTCTCCTTTTTTGCGATGTTCCATGAAATTGCCACATACATCTTGTACTTTTTCATTGTGTAACCCTATCTGCAAGTTGACACGGCTAATTTCAGACATCTATACATGATAATACATTGCATATCCCTTGCGCATATTTAAACCACCAATTAATGATTGTGTGTGTAGCATAAACTAGCCATGACTCTGTGTGCTGGACTAGCAGTCACTCTAAGGGAGCCTAATGTAGTGCACTGGAATTCCTACATGCCACCTACTATTTTGTGTAATGTACTGCCTCTGTTCCTAAATATATGTCTATGTAGAGATTCCAGTATGGACCACATACAGATGTATATAGATGCATTTTCGAGTGTAGATTCACTCATTTTGCTCCATATGTAGTCTATAGTGGAATCTCTAGAAAGACTTATATTTAGGAACGGAGGTACGAGGTAGTATCATGTATGACATCTACATATCTAATTTAGCAGCCAGTAGTAGAAATCATTGTTTGCACAAAGGGATTACTAGTCGAAAATCCTAGCAAAGCACGCTGGCAGGCACAGAACAATACAAGAGAGAGAGACGCGCTTACATGATCATAGCAATGCCTCGGTCCAGGATCTTGGTTGGCCAAGCTGTTAGATCCAGAAGAAACATCGTCCTTGTAGTTTTTGCCAGCTGCATAACAGGTAATAGCGACCTGTTAGTATATTTGAAGTACATCGGGCAGGTGATGCTGGACGGGTTTAAAGGTGACAAGTACCTAGGTCATGGCGGGTGCTTGGCATCTTGCCAGACGGTGGGAATCAGGTTAGAAACGTCAAGGGTGATGACGCTACGCTGGCTGTCGGGGTCCGGTAAGGAGATCTAGTACCGTCGAGTAGGGTGTTTGTGGAGCGGCTCTGGTAGGGTGGACTACGGTGTGGGCGAAGCGGATCTGTGGCCGTGGACGAGGGCGTAGGTGAAGTTGCTCCGGTGGTTGGGTTAAGGATGGTGTCGACGATGCGGATCTGCGGCCATGGATGGGGCGTCAGAAGCTGCTCCGGTAGGTTGGATGAGGGTGCGAGGAAGCGGATCTGAGGCCGTGGACTTGTGAGTTGGCAAAGTGGCCCCGGTAGGGTTGAGAATGGTATAGGCGAAGCTACTCCGGTGGGGTTGACAATGGTGTCGGTGAAGCGGCTCCGGTAGGGTTGAGGAAGGTGTCGGCGAAGAGGATCAGAGGCCGTCGACGGGGGCGTCGGTGGGGCAGCTCCGGGGGGTGTGGACGAAGCGTTTCCGGTGGGGAGTACGAATGAGCCGCTGCAGATGCGCTGCGGTTGACGAGAGAACCGGCGAAGCAGATCCGTCACCGTGGACAAGGCCGGCACTGGATGGGTTGTGGTACAGTGGTGGATGAGCAGTCTACTTGTTTCTAGGGGAGGTGGGAGGGGTAGATGCGGCCGCAGAAGCAGATCCGGCGAGGTGGACGCCGCTGGCAGTGAATGGGCTCTAGTACGTCGGTGGATAAGTAGTCTAGGGTTTCGAGAGGGGAGGGGAGAAAGGCCGATGAAGTACGGACGGCGTGATGTGAGATGCTCTGGTGCTGTGGAGTTAGTCGTTTTTGCGGGAGGGGGAGAGGAAATAGGGGTGTCGTGTAGTGGGGGAACCGGAAGTTTTGTAACTGTTGGTCACCATGCACCAAGGACAAAAGGGGAATTTCGCATGCTAAAGACTAAGGTGGAGGAAATTTTAGAAGGAGGCGGGAGATTTTGCCGCCCGTGGGATCGTTCGTATCCAGCTTCAACTAATTTTGGACCATGCTAGCGGGAAGGTCATGCGAGACTGTGTACACGGGGCACGCGTCAGCAGTTAATAACTGGTGTGAAGTCCTCCCCAGAAAAAAAAGACAATAACTCGGGATGATGCGCCAATAACTTGGACGTTCACACGGGCACGGCCAATCGTACGGGTGTAGTGGCGCGTTCACAACAAAAGGGATCAAACGCTCAGCCTATGTATTTCTTGTGTAAATAGATAATTTAGTGCAATTGGTTATTTACTTTAAACATGATGCATTGACGTGTTAGTGTAGAGGCGCACAAAAAGAAATGGATATTGTAGTCCGCTACTTAAAAGTGTTGCCTCATATGATTACATAGCCTACAGTTCATAAATTGCGTACCCGTTGAATTCATATATGAATATTACATATATTACTTCATAATAGAACCTTAAATCATCCAAGACTAATGATTTTTAATGCAAGAGTAACAATGGTGCATGTACATGATAGCTACATTGGTTGTTTGAAGAAACATCACTGTAACTTTGGCATGCACAACTGGAAAGGTTTATTTAAATAGAAAAACATATGCCTAAGGTTAACTCGAGTTCTGGAACCATATGAATACATACAATGGGATTCCAGCACAGCACCTTTTGTTTTGATATTTTCCTACCTCTCTCTCTCTCCCCCTCTCACTCTCTCACACACACGCGCGCGCGCTCACACATTGTTTCTCGCTTCATTTTTTCGACACTTGCATGCACACCGTTTTGTTTATCTTTGTGATGCTTTAAGTATGCCTCGCACAAATGCTATCTAAATATGTGTCACACAAACTCCTTCTCCCTACTAGCAAGATGCCCATGTGTTGCAGGGAACATCAAGATGAATTTGTATGAGTAGTTTATCTTGTGGGAGAAAAGGATGAACGAGGGAATGCCTTATTTGCAAACGCGGAGAGGGGTGCGGGTATCTTTTTGCAAAATTGCCACAGTTTCCTTCCTATCCATCGGATATAAATCGGATGGCCTATATTGCAGGATGGCAGGAACACCATCATCACCAACTCTGTTTTTATAAGAGTAGGGATATGTAAGTGTCACTGCCCCCCCCCCCGACACACACAACCACACACACACACACTTAGCAACACCGAAGGAGTAGGGTGACACCTCGATCTTGATACTAATCTATCGACTGGCTCCTCTCTCAAACACACACACACACACACGTACACACACTACCCGACACCAAAGGAGTAGGGCGGCACCTCGATCTTGATAGTAATCTATCTACTCCTCTTTCAAACACACACACACACATACACACACACTCGCTAGTTGTGCCTCTGTGCCTACCGCGCACACTCTCGATACGTCTTTCTCTCCCTCCCCCTACCCCCCACCCCAACAATGACAGCAGAAGGGTGACAACTTGATCTGATCGTAATCTGTCAATTGGTTTCTCTCTTGAACATTGTGTCTCTGTGCCTCACTCAGTAGCCCCCTCGATATGTAGACTTCTCGCGTGCGCACAGCTGTAGTGACGATGACGCTGAACCCGGTGTGCCTCGTTTTTACTGGCCTCATGTGATAGTTTTCACCCTGTTTTCTGTTAATTAGCAAGGCAACCTTTTCTTTGTTACTACTAGTGAATCTGAAATCATTCGGGGCAGACATAAAATATATCACTTCAACCCAATTATCGCAGTAACTATTTTAAAAGAAACTAGCTAGATGCTCGTGCGTTGCACGGAACATCAAGATGCATTTGTATGAGTAGTTTATCTTGTGAGAGGAAAGGATGAACGAGGGAAGGCCGTATTTGCGAACGTGGAGAGGGGTGTGGGTATATTTTTGCAAAATTGCCATAGTTTCCTTCCTATCCGTTAGATATAAATCCGACGGCCTATATTGCAGGATGGAACGCACACCATCATCACCAACTCTGTTTTCTACTCCCTCCGTTCCTAAATATTTGTCTTTTTAGAGATTTCAACAAGTGACTACATATGGACCAAAATGAGTGAATCTACACTCTAAAATATGTCTACATAAACATCCGTATGTGGTAGTCCATTTGAAATCTGAAAAAGACAAATATTTAGGAACGGAAGGAGTATAAGAGTAGACATGGAGATATATCTCCAGCATGGCCTACAACAAAAATGTGCTGGACTGGTTAGCGCCGGATGCTCGCAACGCGATGACATGAGTTCGAATTCCGTCTTTAACTTTAGATTTTTTATATTATATATTACTTATTTAATATATACTTCTTTTGCTACTGTACTGACAGTGGAACCCACAGAGTACTTAGAATACAAGATTAAGGATGGACTTGTTTCTTTTTAACTTTCTGTATGAAGCTGTAGCCACCCTGCAAGTCACGTGTACACTGTACATGCAATTAACTTTTTATAGAGGGACAATCATACACGCAATTAACTCAAATGGATTGGATGTCACTCTATTATTTCCAGCATAAGAGCATCTCCAACGGCAGCCGGCAAATTTCCTCCCGCTTCCTTCCGCAGAGGACAAAATCAAACGCCAACGACATACATTTTCACAACTCTAACCAACCAGATGAAATTCGTGCAAACATGGACTGATTTCATATAAGCATGAAGGATTTCGTATAAAAAAGCCGGATCTTCATATAAACATGATGGATTTCATTACATTTACATGAACTAAGCGCTGCCAATCCGGCTCTCTTGGTATAATTAATACTCCGTCCGTCCGGAAATACTTGTCCTAGAAAAAGGATGTATCTAGACTTATTTTAGTTATAGATACACACAATTTATCATTCTTAGAACAAATATTTCCCGCCAGCTGGAGAGGGAGTACATAATCTAAATGGCCGCCCGCGGATCCCTTTGTTTTCCTCATGTCCGGCAGACACTTGCGGGGTCGATGAAGGTCCTCGGAAGAGACGAAGAAGCAAAGAAACCACCTGAATGCGGAGTCATCATCTCGGCGGTGGCCTTCATGGGACCCAAGTGGCGGCAGCCTCCCGTGTTCTACTTCTCCTCGATGATGGCGGCGGACACGGAGAAGCTGGCCACCGACTCGTCGCTCTCCACGCACCCGGCTTCTGTCTCTGCCTGCATGGCGCTGCCGCAGGCACGGGAGGCGCGCCCACAGACACGGGAGGCGCGGCAACGCAGACACTGGTGGCGCGGTACGACGCGGCAGCGACGGCGCCCGTACCGGTGTGCTTGCCGCCGTGCCGGCGTGGAGCAACTCGCCACTCCTCATCGAGTTGAACTGGAGCGGTGAGTTGCTGAACCACGCGCTTGCTTGGGGCGGCAACTGGATCCGTCGGGCCAAGCAAGCTTGGTGAAGCACCGAGCGGCCTCGCCCGTGTCCGGAGGGCTCGGCGGGCCACCCAGACGGGTAATATGCCGGAGAACGCTCCTCGGAAGCCATCGAAAGAGTGGAGAAAATGGTGAAGGAGGAGATGGGGGAGCGGCGGAGGGGTGCGATTCTTGCCCGCTGTCTGTCTGGCCTCGTGTAAATAGAGGGCGGACGGTAGGATCTTGGCCGGCGTCTGGCCTCGTTTAAACTGAGGGCGGACGGGAGGAGCTCGGCCGGTGTTGCATTTAATTCCGGCCCGCTCATGAATGGACGTGTGGCCGGAGTAGGTTTCTCGGTTTTCATGCGGGTTTAACGGAGGGGTTTGATGGAGGCGTGTTCAGCCGGGCGTGCACCGGGCGGCACAGTACTATTCGATTTTACAGCGGGTGGCGCAGTTCCGGATACAGCTTTAATGCAGACGAGGGAGGGATGAGCGGTTCCCGAAATGTTGAACGGTCAATGCATCCTCCTTCAATTAATGCATGAGGGAAGTAATGGGAGGAGGACCGGGAAAAGAGGTTGTACGATGTGAATGCAACGGAGTTTGCCCTCATATAAAGGCGCCCCTCCATTCCAATGCATCTACCACATCGTACGCACCTAAGAATTTGCCTAAGCACCTACACTAAGCGCAAAAGAGCTCACTCCAGACCCATGGCGGCGATGCGCGCGAGTGGCCAGCGGCTGTGCCAGATGGTCCATGACGTCGGCCGGCGGCATGGCGCCGAGGATCGTCTCCAGACGGTGTTGGAGACCGGCTGGTGGATGGCCGCTGTCGACGCCAACTACGACCCTCAGTTGGACCAGATGATCATTGCCACCACCAACAAGTTCACCGTCCTCAAGAAGCTTGCGGGCGACATCACCGTACTCCTCCAGCCTGCGCGCCCGGGCTCCTCATTGCCTGCCACCCTAATCGGCCTCCATGGCCGGAACCTCTTTCAAGCACTGGTGGCCCTGCGACTGCCCGCCGACGCCACGAAGAATGTCCACCTGGAGGTCGCGCTCGCCGCGAGGCGCCTCGCCCTGCACGATTTCGTCAACCTACACATCCACGTGCACGTACCCTGCTTATCTGGCGGAAATAGCCCCGCCCTAGCGTTTCCAATCGTTATTTCTATCTATCGATCATGCCAAGGAGCAGAACCAAAATGTTACAATTTATACATGTTTCTCTACTCCTACTCCTATAAAAGACTCAGTTGGTGATGGTGGTGTGTCCGCCATCCGTCGTTTCTGACCATTAGATCTGCATCTAACGGTTGTGAGGTAAGTTGTGGCATTTTTGCAACAATAGCCCACTTCTCTGCTCCAATTTGTAGAAAACCCCTTATTATTTTGAAAGCAACCACATCCCTCCCTCGCCTCATCAAAACAGCCTGAGAAATATATTTTGAGTGAAAATTACTCCCTCTGTTCCTAAATATTTGTCTTTCTAGAGATTGCAATAAGTAACTACATACGGAGCAAAATGAGTTAATCTACACTTCAAAATATGTCTATATAATCCGTATGTGATAGTCCATTTGATATCTCTAAAAAGACAAATATTTAGGAATGGAGGGAGTAATATATTAGGAGTATATGAAAACAAGAGTGATTTCTTTCAAGTTTGTGAACAAGTACTACTATTCTACTACTTTGGATCCGTCGCAACGCACGGACACATTGCTAGTAAAAGGAAAAGGCCTACCGCTTTTGCGTCGCACTCCCCCCACACACGCCCGGGAATCGGGAGTACTCCACGGCCCGTCCGGCACGACACATAGCTTAGGGAAGGCGTGTTGCCTAGCATTTTCACTTTCATGTGGGACCGCCGTTGAGCAAACCGACTATTGGCAAACTGCACCCCGCCCGCCGCTGGGTTGGAAAACAGAAACGAGGGGAAGATCTAGCTGTAGCACAGAAGCCAAGAAATTTGGTGTTAGATGGGGCTCTTTGATAGAGTTGGAGCATTCCGTACTACTCTACTCCTACTAGTACCAAGTTTGTACTATACAACTAGTACTACCACTATACAACTAGTAGGTACGTGCACGGCACAGCATCGTAGGAACAAAAAACGGGAAGATCTTGTTTTGGGTGATTTATCTTCTTTTCAGTCAACATAGTATGAATAATATGATGTGGGGGCACCCATGAAGCTTATGTGGCTTGGTTGCAAGGCTACGAAAGGTTAGAGAAAAATAAATAGATAATGTGTTTAGAGTGCACTCCACTAAACAGATATACTTTGGATCCATTGCAACGGGCCGGCACATCTATATCTATACCCCCTATATAGTGTGTGAATAACTTTGAAAGTTGGTCGTTGGATGAAGCCAATCCGACAGTACAAAGATGGCTAATCCGAGCACTACTTCCCGTTGGATATCATCTGCATTCCACCAGATTCTGCCACATGTAGAATCTAGAAGACTCCATGGTTGAACTTCATTCATGACTAACTTTGCCACAACTAAGCTTAGGAAAAGTGTGTCTGCCACAAAAAATGTGGCTAACAAAATGGCCACCACAAGTTTGGCAAGATTTGGCAAGAAGTTGAGTCTATGACATGTGGACCATGTAGCTAGAAAAGTGTGGCAAGCCACAAGTGTAGCAATGAACAAAACACATGCCTGGTGTGTTTGGTAGGGTGTATGAAGGGTGCATGATCCCAAGAGTTCCCTTCTCGACCCACTTTTGGGTGTTTGGTAGAGTGTATGGAGGGTGCATGAGTCCACACTAGATTAGCACAAATACACTAGAAGCATGCATGAAGAGAGCATACATGAAGAGGGGTGTTGAGTTGAGCATGCATGAAGAGGGAACAACTATGCTGAGACGAGAACGCAACCAAACACACTTGTGGCACGCCTAAGCTTAGGCGTGGCAACCTTAGGATGCAAACCAAACAATAACTTTGAAAGTTGGTTGTTGGATGAAGCCAATCCGACGGTACAACGATGGCAAATCCGAGCACTACTGGCAGTGGGGCCGAGAGGGGTGGGCCACAGGTCGGGGGACGTGTGGTGTCATGGGTTCATGCGGCGTCGTGGGAATCACGTGTGGCTGTGGTAGAAACTTGATGCTCGCCACATTTAAGGTGGCCCACATGTCATGCACACAAAGGCAGAGGGGCGGTGCGGCCAAGAGGGGTGAGATGCACGTCGGGGGACGTGGTGCCGTGGGTTGGAGCGGCGTCGTGGGAATCGCGAGTGGCAGTGGATGAAACGTGATGGTCGCTGTAGTTGAACTTCCATGGACAAGCTGTCATGTCTACGGACACATGCATTGCATACCGATCATTGGAAGGAGTAGTAGAGAAAGCTAGGCGGATAAATAGTTCATTATAGTCAAGCGGACCCACACTACTACTTGTTCCAAAGACATGCACACCATCGAAATAGTCCATCTATATCAATATACATAGAGAGGGAATTTTTTTACAAGAGAGGAAATAGTTCATCCATCCATAATGCCCTGCTGCTGGTGCAGCATCTTCTTCTTCTTCTTCTTGTTCTCATTTTTTGTGGGAGACGGCTTCGCAACAAGCTCTATGGACCTTGCAGCTATCTCGAAACTCACACCGGCATCGAGGGCAGCATATTTCATCCGCTCGTACGTCAAGGGATAATTCTCCCATCCAGACGACCTTAATGCCAACATCTCGTCACCCTTCTGAAGATTTGTTCCTAGCACAAAATTTGCTACGTCGAATAGGGATGGTGTCGGTTTATCACAATCTTCTACAGGAATTTTTATTTTGGTTTGTAGCTCAGCGATGCTTTTCAAATCAAGGTTGTACGGCTCCAACTTCTGTTTGTCCCCTACGATGGCTGCCCCACAGAAGTATATGTCCTCCCGAGACAAGAAATCGTGAAGCTCACCTGGTATGGAGGGCGCGTGTATGATGTGGTACACCAAAACATCATCTTCGAGGCACAGCTGAAGGACAGCGGCGCGTTGGATCTTCCCAGTGGCACGCTCCGTGTACTCTGCGTCGAGATGGATGACATTCATCTCCACCTTTTGGAGGGAGTTGGATACATTGTTGATCCACTTCCGAACAACCCTAGGGTGGTCGGTGACTGTGGCAACTATGCTCAACGAGCCTTCGACGAGGACATGTTGGACGCTAAAAACCTGCATCTCGATCTCTTTCGCCATTTGGAACCGCTGCACCGGAGGGCTAATGGTTTGGAGAATTAGGATTAGATGGCTAGTCTAACTGAAGGAGATGATTATTTATAGGGGCTTCGGAATTACTCCAGGAGGATGTGAAGAGGTTAAAACAATGTGAATGTAGTGTGGTTTGGATCAAGGATAGTGAAAAAGCCGAGGAAAATCGGTTCCCGGTGGAGAAGTTATGTGCATGCATGAGGAGAGCTGCGGTGGTTTGACTGTTGCATGCAATGGATTGGACGGGCTCTTTGGTTGCCTTTTCTCTCTCCCACGCGCACAGAGTGGCCCACTTGCATGCTGCAGTTTATTGGCTGGAGTCTGGCTGCAGCTCCATCTCTGTCTCGCCGAGATCCTGAGGTCACTCTTCATCATCTCAATGTGCCCCCGCGTACCCTCGCCTCGCTCGCCTCCCCCAGTACCACTATTCCCTCCCTAGCCGCTCCAGCACTGACAGCCTTCACCCCCGTAAATCAAGCCCCCCAAAACCCCACTATCCAAACTCCACCATGGCCGAACGCAAACCGCGCAGGATCCATATGAGCCGCGATTGGAGCAATCTCCCTAGTGACATCCTCGACCTCTGTTGTTCGTGTATGGATATGTTGAGCGCCCTACGGCTGGCTGGATGCTCGAGGGGCATGCACACGGCCATCATCGAAGCAAGGCCAAAGCTTTTCAAGACACCCTGCTTGTTGTATCTGGTCTTGCGAGATTGGCTCACCATGGTACGGAAGCGTACATGATGCCCCTCGACTTCAGTCCAATCTCCATTAGCCGAAACTGCTTTGCAGGTATGTAGTGGCTCGCCGTACATCATTTCCCTTGACTTCGATCCGATCACCATCGCCTGAAACTTCTTGGCAGGTATGTACTGGGTCGGCATGAACTCACATTGGATGGTTGCCTTCAGAGAAGACGGTAAAAAGTTGGTGCTCGTGAACTTCCAGACCTCCCATGAGATTATGCTTCCTCCGTTGGATCATATAGAGTTTTACCATTGCGGTCCAAGTCATCTAGATTACCACGTCAGCTAGACGGACCTTGTTTTGCAGAAGATTGTAATCTGCCAAGTGCCCACACGACATGTGAATTATGCAGACTTCAAGCTAATTGCCTTGTTCAACCGCGGACTCGCCTATATTTACGTCAGTGCCTTCTTTAGCTAGAGACAACTCAGCTCGCAGTGGATCATCGTCAAAGCTGATACACACTTCTGTGATGCTATTGAACACAATGGTATCATCTACGCAATCAACAAAGCAGATGGCACCATGTATTGCTGGGACGGCGCGTGTAAGTTGTTTCCGTCTCATGTTAATGATGACGCCACGACACTGTTTGAACTTTTTGTGATGATTGGCATATCCCTGTTTGAGCAGAATTTGAGTAGAACTATAGCAATGTATTAGAGACGCCGTAAATCAGCTATATTTGGAATGAGTTAATTCATGCGATTGTGACCACGTCATTACAGCCAATTTGTACCCCTGAATAATCAAACAGTTAATTCATGCGCGTGTAATTTGTACCCCTGAATAACAGTGGCTGTTATGTCTATGAGCAGGATACCAGCTTGTTGGGGCCTTCAGGATTTTTTAGTTGGAGGCGGGTAAACAGCCTTGGTTCACACACTCTTTTTCTCGGACTCAATTATCCGATTAACCAGGAGATCACCGTTGGCAAGGACCTTGATGGCAGAGAGGCTCTGTTTGCTATGCAAAACTATGTCTACACGGCGAGCCCTAGGAGTTCGGGAGCAAACTCCCCTGATTGTCCATGATACAGCCTGCAGCCAAAAGAAGGTGAGAATGACAAAGGCATCCGGATTAACTTTGATCCTTGGATGTCTCAATTATGCCAGGCAGTGATGTGGTTCAAGCCTTCAGGTTGATAGGTAATTGGGCTGTTGCGTCGAAAGGGTGGAGTACTGGTGTCTCCGGATCATTGGTCGCTGAAGCGGGGCTGCAAATTATGATGGGGTTGGATCATCTCTTCGAATGACTTTGTTGTCTTTGCTGCTTGCTCTGGATGGGTAGTTCTTTCTTTTGTTATGCATATTCCTTGTCATTTGGTCTCCTCATCTATGTCACTCTTACTATGTAATAGTTGCCTCTGTTTAGAATGTCATTCTCGTCTGGATCACGAGAGTCTGAGCGCTGCAGATGGGTGCGTTTTGGTGGTGTAGCAAGACTTCTTATGAACTATCATGTCTTGCTGTTTATGTCAGTAGTAGTCACTAATCAGTGTTTGAATGTTGTATATATCGTTGTTTGCTACCTCTTGAGCACTGCGTTGGTTTTCCCTTGAAGAGGAAAGGGTGATGCAGCAAAGTAGCGTAAGTATTTCCCTCAGTTTTTGAGAACCAAGGTATCAATCCAGTAGGAGGCTACGCGCGAGTCCCTCGCACCTACACAAACAAATAAATCCTCGCAACCAACGCGATAAGGGGTTGTCAATCCCTACACGGTCACTTACGAGAGTGAGATCTGATAGATATGATAAGATAATATTTTTGGTATTTTTATGATAAAGATGCAAAGTAAAATAAAAACAACGGAAATAACTAAATGTTGGAAGATTAATATGATGGAAAATAGACCCGGGGGCCATAGGTTTCACTAGTGGCTTCTCTCAAGAGCAAAAGTATTTTACGGTGGGTGAACAAATTACTGTTGAACAATTGACAGAATTGAGCATAATTATGAGAATATCTAGGTATGATCATGTATATAGGCATCACGTCCGAGACAAGTAGACCGACTCCTGCCTGCATCTACTAGTATTACTCCACACATCGATCGCTATCCAGCATGCATCTAGAGTATTAAGTTCATAAGAACAGAGTAACGCTTTAAGCAAGATGGCATGATGTAGAGGGATAAATTCATGCAATATGATAAAAAAAACCATCTTGTTATCGTCGATGGAAACAATACAATACATGCCTTGCTGCCCCTACTGTCACTGGGAAAGGACACCGCAAGATTGAACCCAAAGCTAAGCACTTCTCCCATTGCAAGAAAGATCAATGTAGTAGGCCAAACCAAACTGATAATTCGAAGAGACTTGCAAAGATAACCAATCATACATAAAAGAATTCAGAAGATTCAAATATTGTTCATAGATAAACTTGATCATAAACCCACAATTCATCGATCTCAACAAACACATCGCAAAAGAAGATTACATCGAATAGGTCTCCACAAGAGAGGGGGAGAACATTGTATTGAGATCCAAAAAGAGAGAGGAAGCCATTTAGCTAATAACTATGGACCCGAAGGTCTGAGGTAAACTACTCACACTTCATCGGAGAGGCTATGGTGTTGATGTAGAAGCCCTCCGTGATCGATGCCCCCTCCGGCGGAGCTCCGGAACAGGCCCCAAGATGGGATCTCGTGGGTACAGAAGGTTGCGGCGGTGGAATTAGGTTTTTGGCTCCGTATCTGATCGTTTGGGGGTACGTAGGTATATATAGGAGGAAGGAGTACGTCGGTGGAGCAAAGTGGGGCCCATGAGGGTGGAGGGCGCGCCCAGGGGGGTAGGCGCGCCCCCCTACCTCGTGGCTTCCTGGTAGCTTTCTTGACGTAGGGTCCAAGCCCTCTGGATCATGTTCGTTCCGAAAATCACGTTCCCGAAGGTTTCATTCCGTTTGGACTCCGTTTGATATTCTTTTTCTGCGAAACTCTGAAATAGGCAAAAAAACAACAATTCTGGGCTGGGCCTCCGGTTAATAGGTTAGTCCCAAAAATAATATAAAAGTGAATAATAAAGCCCAATAGTGTCCAAAACAGAAGATAATATAGCATGGAGCAATCAAAAATTATAGATACGTTGGAGACGTATCAAGCATCCCCAAGCTTAATTCCTGCTCGTCCTCGAGTAGGTAAATGATAAAAACAGAATTTTTGATGTGGAATGCTACTTGGCATAATTTCAATGTAATTCTTCTTAATTCTGGTATGAATATTCAGATCCGAAAGATTCAAGATAAAAGTTCATATTGACATAAAAATAATAATACTTCAAGCATACTAACTAAGCAATTATGTCCTCTCAAAATAACATGGCCAAAGAAAGTTCATCCCTACAAAATCATATAGTTTAGTCATGCTCCATTTTCGTCACACAAGAATGCTGTGTACATGGCTGGGTCGGAACAGAGAAACTATGTCGTCGTGTTCATGGGGAGCCAACCAGCTGGGTCAGAACGGAATGCGTCGTCGTGTTCATCGGGAGGGCTTGGACGGAACAGCCGATGGAAACGAGGCCTGCCGTACCACAGAACGGAGGAAACGGCCTTGTGTTCGACCGGCCATGTTCGAAACGGGATCCTGTTCATTGGGAGGGGTCTGGCGTACCGCAAAACGGAGGAAACAGACCTCCTACGGTCAAAATGGGGGTCCTGTTGATCGGGAGGGGTGTGGCGTACCGCAAAACGGAGGAAACGGACTTGTGTTGGAGCGCTACAGTCGAAACGGGGGTCCTATTCATTGGGAGGGGTGTGGCGTACCGCAAAACGGGACTCCACGGGATACTGTTCATCTCCACCGTCGACCCCCTCCAGCCTCCACGGGCTACTGTTCATCCACCGTCGACCTCCTCCAGCCTCCACCTGCGACTGTTCATCCACGGGCTCCTGTTCATCCAGCCTCCACCGCACGCTACTCCACCGGCTACTGTTCAACCAGCCCTCTCCACGGGCTCCTGTTCAACCACCCCTCCACGGGCTACTGTTCATCTAGCCCTCCACCGTCTACTGTTCATCCAGCCCTCCACGGGGTGGTCCTGTTCATCCAGCCCCAACCGGCTCGATCGATCGGGGTCCTGTTCATCCAGAGGCAACACCACGGGGTCCTGTTCATCCACCCCCACCGGGAACTGTTCATCCAAACCCCCCCAGCAACGCTCATTGTTCATCCAGAGGCAGCATCGATCGACATCAGTTAGCAGCAGTAGCAAAGGAATCGCTCGATCGGGTTCAGTTAACAGCCACCGATCGATCGCTCGGGTTCAGTAACGCGTAGCCTGCAGTGCAATCACTCGGGTTCAGTTAGAGCCCAACGCCTCGCTCGGGTTCAGTTAGAGCCCAACGCCACGCACCTACACGCATGCATGTACGAGAGAAACGCGCATCGCTCGGCCCCGACCACCCACCGTAACCGGGAACACCCCGATATTTTTCTCGCCCTTGCTTCTACCATGGTTTTTTCGTCATGGACGGCCCAAAGAATGTCATGCAGCTGCGTCTCTGGCCCGCCCAGGACAAAAAGCCCATTTTCTGTCATGATTTTTTGTCATAGAAGTAGGAGCCCACCACATCTGTGATGATACCGGGTTTTGTCACAATTATCATCATAGAAGTGTCATAAGTATGACAGAAAAAATTTGTTCGGCCCAAAATGTCACGGATGTGTTCTTTTTTGTAGTGCTATGAGGTCATCACACACCAGTTTTCTAATCAATTTATTGTGCGCGGGGTCGAAAAATATTCGGGTGATACAAAACCCGACCTCTGGCTTAGCGACTACCCGATTGCCATTGAGCTAGCACACGGCGACATCAGAAACGCCCTCTACCACGTCCCTTTTTGCCTTTCAGGATCGGCATAGTCATGGTTGAACGGGCTCCGACCAAACTCCATCCACAGTTGGGCAGATTTTGAGCACGAGTTCCTCAACAACTTCGAAGGGACGTACCACCGGCCAGGAAGCCTGGTAGACCTCTACAATATAACACAAGGAGCACAAGAACTGTTGCACGACTTCATCGCCCGCTGGCTCAGGAAGAAGAACACAATATCAAGCATCTCTGATGGCACAATCATCGAAGCATTTCTCAACAGAGCGCTGGACCCCATGCTGAGGCACAAGATCGGCGACAAAAGGGCGCAAGGACAACTGCCCGGTGTAGTGTCCCTCATGAAGATCGCAAACGCCTTCGCCACAGGTGAGGAGACAGCTCACGCTGGTCGCTACCACAAGAAACCAGAGGGACCAGCAAGCGCACAAGGCAAGGCAGGCCACACAACGCACGGCCAAAACCACAGACTCAGATGAAAAGAGCGGACATTGCTGGCAACGACCGGGCAGGAGGCCGACCTGCCAGGCAGCAAGAAGGTCCAGCATGAACGTAGACCAAGGCACACATCCCACACGTATGAGGCAATCATGAGTGGCCCAGGCAAATACCACAGTCATGGAGCCTACAAAGCATTGCACTCAACACACGAGTGCCACCTGAACAAGCAACTCACCCAAGAAAGAACACAAGGGATAGAACAAGCTTTGACACCGAGGATGGTCGCAGTGGGAGCCACCTCCCAAAGAACTCTAAGAGGAGGCCGGAAGGAAAAATCTAATACGCACATGGTGAATATGATTTTCCGAGGCCCGGAGTATAAGCAGGCCCGGAAACAGACATTGTGAGAGGTCTACGCCCTCGTCCCCGGTGTGCCACAACTACTGGATTGGTCAAATCATACGATCTCCTTCGGGCTCAACGACCACCCAGACTACATACCCAACCCAGGGAGGAACACGCTCGTTGTCGATCAGATCATCGGGGGCTGCCAGCTATTCACTATACTGATGGACGGCGGCTCCGGCCTCAATATCGTGTATGCGGCAACACTGCAGATAATGGGCCTCCCCATAACATGTCTGTGACCTTCACCTACACACCTCCACGACATCGTCCCAAGAAAGAAGGCAAAACCACTCGGCCAAATCACTCTGGAGATCATCTTTGGAAAAGAGGGCAACTTCCGGGCTGAGAAAATATGTTTTGAAGTGGTCCCATTCAAAGGGAGATATCATGCCCTCCTAGGAAGGCCAGCATTCATCAAATTCATGGCCATACCATGTTATACCTATATGAAACTCAAGATTCCTAGCCCTGACAGGGTCATCACGGTCCCCAGCGACATCAAGAACACGCACGCAGCAGAGGTCGCCCACCTGGTGCAGGCAGAGTCCAACCTCCCAGAAGACGAACAAAATGCGCAGAGGTCTCCTCTGAGAACTTCAAAAAGAAGAGGTATGGCAGCCCAGCCGCAGCCGCTCAAGAGCCCCCAACGGACCCCTCATTCTCCAATTAGCATGAAGAAGGAGCACAAAGCTAGGAGGCTTGATGCGGAGATCGAGGCAGGAGAACAACTCGGACAACGGCTCAATGTAGGCTACGTCAATCTTTTCCCTCTTTTACATTCAGTACATCAGCTTTGTTTCACGAACAAATTTTCCAACAAATAAATAAAAGATTTTTATTACCCTCTCGCTTATCATATGAAGAATTGATGTGATGGCACTATAATTTCACCTTAGCGCCCTAATCAACTCAAACTTTCTATCCATGATTCGTGGTACTACAAAGCACCTTGTATTGACCGCGCCGTGTCGAGATCTGAGGGGAGTCAGACAGATCCTTCTATGAGATGGGTTTGGGGCTGCCTCATTTTTCATACCACCCCGGGCCCCATAGGAGATGTCTCCAATGGCCACTCAAATCCCACTCAAGGGATGTATCATAGTACAACCCACACCTGGGCCTTCCTAACCCGAAGGTCTCCCATGTGGAATGGCTTACGGCCAACCTCTCTCTTTCGCCTTCCAGTTCCGCAATGCATATATCCTAACATGCTGAGAATACTGCCCTAGTCAAAAGGTCTGCACCGATTCACGATCGTTCTGTGTTTTGTCGGGCTCAAGCAGGCGCTTCCCACACACAAGTTGACACTTTTGGCACAACGGGGAGATAAAAATTATGTGTCTCCGACTGCCAATGATCAAGCAGGACCATGAGAGCTGTGACGGGGTTCTGTAAGGGGTTGGATAACACCAAGGAGCCCGACCTCGTCAACCACAAGGGGCCCAAGTAGGCCCATGACATGACGTGAACCCTAGGAAGCCAGACGACCTTCTTGATGCCCAAGACTAGAGGGCAGCAGCACACAAGATCGCATCCAGCATATAAACCCTAGGGCTCTCCTATTTATATAAAGGGAGGTCTAGGGTTCCTCTTGATCATCTATCCTCAGATAGGATAAATCTCGGTAGCAATATCATACACCATTGTAACCCTTCGCACGAGGTATCCCTCCATTATGAATAAGAAAAACTAGCAGGACATAGGGTATTACTCTCCGGACGTCCGAACCTTGATAAACCCCTCGTGTGACCTCCGATCCATGACTTCCAACTGTTCTTGGACCTTTACCGAGGGATCTGACGGGAATCCACTCCCTCAAGCTGAATGGCACATCACCGGTGGCACACGCTTAAACTGGAGAACAAGCAGTAGGAGCCCGACACTCTTGAAGTACAGCTCGTAGCGCATGTCGTATCGCATCTGGCTAGCCTATGTGTGTCCCCTCATTCGCACTATTGTAAGTTCCTTTCAAAATTGAACAAATCTGTCATAATCTTCCTTTATAGAAAAACAATACCATGAATATGATTATGGCTTCGCTTGTTACCTCCCCACGCTCGATAGCACGGGCACGATGGTCCTTCTTGAAAGCAAGGTCAAGTCCCGTATACACACGCCCATGCATTGTCCTCATCATCGGCCACCCTAGCATAATTTATATTTTTTATCAATTATTAGATGACATCACCTTTACATGAGTAGAAAGAAACTACAGGGAAATAAACTATATCCATACATCATCAATACAAGTTGCAAACATAGGAAAAACTATATCCTTACATATATTACTGGAATAGAAAATGATTCGTCGTATGCATTCACCATTGCTACCTCTTGAGCACTGCGTCGGTTTTCCCTTGAAGAGGAAAGGGTGATGCAGCAAAGTAACGTAAGTATTTCCCTCAGTTTTTGAGAACCAAGGTATCAATCCAGTAGGATACTACACGCAAGTCGCCTCGTACCTACACAAACAAATAAGAACCTTGCAACCAACGCGATAAAGGGGTTGTCAATCCCTTCACGGCCACTTGCAAAAGTGAGATCTGATAGAGATAATAAGATAAATATTTTTGGTATTTTTTATGATATTGATTGAAAGTAAAGATTGCAAAGTAAAATAGATTGGAAACTTATGTGATGGAAAATAGACCCGGGGGGCATAGGTTTCACTAGTGGCTTCTCTCAAGATAGCATAAGTATTACGGTGGGTCAAAAAATTATTGTTGAGCAATTGATAGAAAAGTGCATAATTATGAGAATATCTAGGCATGATCATGTATATAGGCATCACGTCCGCGACAAGTAGACCGAAACGATTCTGCATCTACTACTATTACTCCACACATCCACCGCTAGCATGCATTTAGAGTATTAAGTTCATAAGAACAGAGTAACGCATTAGGCAAGATGACATGATGTAGAGGGATAAACTCAAGCAATATGATATAAACCCCATCTTTTTATCCTCGATGGCAACAATACAATACGTGCCTTGCTGCCCCTGCTGTCACTGGAAAAGGACACCGCAAGATTGAACCCAAAGCTAAGCACTTCCCCCATTGCAAGAAAGATCAATCTAGTAGGCCAAACCAAACTAATAATTCAAAGAGACTTCCAAAGATAACAAATCATACATAAAAGAATTCAGAGGAGATTCAAATATTGTACATAGATAATCTTGATCATAAACCCACAATTCATCGGATCTCGACAAACACACCGCAAAAAGAATTACATCGAATAGATCTCCAAGAAGATCGAGGAGAACTTTGTATTGAGATCCAAAGAGAGATAAGAATCCATCTAGCTTATAACTATGGACCCGAAGGTCTATGGTAAACTACTCACACATCATCGGAGAGGCTATGGTGTTGATGTAGAAGCCCTCCGTGATCGATTCCCCCTCCGGCGGAGCGCCGGAAAAGGCCCCAAGATGGGATCTGATGGGTACAGAAGGTTGCGGAGGTGGAAATAGGGTTTCGTGGTGCTCCTGGATGTTTTCGGGGTATATGAGTATATATAGGAGGAAGAAGTAGGTCGGTGGAGCTGCGAGGGGCCCACGAGGGTGGCGGGCGGGGAGCAGGCACGCCTCCCTGCCTCGTGGCCTCCTTGCTTCTTTCTTGACGTCCACTCCAAGTCCTCTGGTTCACGTTTGTTCCAAAAATAACTCTCCTGAAGGTTTCATTCCATTTGGATTCCGTTTGATATTCCTTTTCTGCGAAATACTGAAATAGGCAAAAAACAGCAATTTGCACTGGGCCTTCGGTTAATAGGTTAGTCCCAAAAATAATGTAAAAGTGCTTAGTAAAGCCCATTAAACATCCAAAACAGATAATATAATAGCATGGAACAATCAAAAATTATAGATACGCTGGAGACGTATCAACCATCACACTTGCAACCATGAGGAATACACAAATTTTCATCATATCCATTCACCATCACACTTGCAAACGATTCATCATATGCATTCACCATCCTGGCAACGAACAATTCTACTACTATGCATACTATTTGTATATCCTAACAGAATTCACATAAAATTTATCACATTGGCATTCATCCTCACAACTCATCACACTTGTATTCATCCTCACAACTCACAACTCTACTACTATCCACACAATCCTACGCAATTTCTCATACAATTGATATATCCATAACATTGAAAAAATTAGGACCACATATCCTGACAATCTTGCAATGCATTCATCCTCACATATCCTCTACTACTAAATCGTCTCACTAAACAACTAAAACATCACCATTTTTTACTTGAAGACCTAGGTTGCACCTAGTACTAAAAAAACTTCAAAACTACAAATTTATTGCAAAAACTGAATGGAGGGATTGGAGGAGCTTACCTTCCTCTTTGTTTTGCCCCAAAGATCCACAAAAATGGTTGAGGGAAAGGGAGATAGAAGTGGGGAATCAAGAGGAGGAGAGAGGCGCCGCCGGCCTCTATTCATGCGGAGGAGAGGAGGAGGAATCGGCTAATGGGTGGGTGGGGCCCACCCACAGCCCCATGGGTCGAGATGTCTGTTCAGCACCCAACCTCCATGGCCCGCGGTGGTAGGATATAACACCCTACCGCCAAGGGCTGCGGCAGAAGCCACTTATCCACATCATGAGTCCCTGACGACATCATCTACATTGACCCTACCACCAAGGCCCGTGGCGGTACGTAGTGATACCTGATAACCCACAAGTATATGGGATCCAACAGTTTTCGAGGGTAGAGTATTGAACCCAAATTTATAGATTTGACACAAGGGGAGCCAAAGAATATTTGCAAGTATTAGCAGTTGAGTTGTCAATTCAACCACACTTGGAGATTAATTATCTACAGCAAAGTGATCAGTAGCAAAGTATATGATAGTTTTGATAATAGTAGCAGCAATAGTAACGGTAACAGTGATAGCAGTAATTTTGTTGCAAGTGCAACAGTAATGATACTAGTGGTAACTTAGTAAGAACAATATAAGATAAATTAGTAGGCATTGGATTGATGATTTGTTGGATGATATTCATCATGTGACAGTTATAACCTAGGGCGATACGGCACTAGCTCCAGTTCATAAATATAATGTAGGCATGTATTCCGTAAATAGTCATACATGCTTATGGAAAGAACTTGCATGACATCCTTTGTCCTACCCTCCCGTGGCAGCGGGGTCCTATTGGAAACTAAGGGATATTAAGGCCTCCTTTTAATAAAGAACCGGCACAAAGCATTAACACACGGTGAATACATGAACTCCGGGAGTGGTCCTGACTATTGTCACTCCGGGGTTGCCGGATCATAACACGTAGTAGGTGACTATAACTTGCAAGATCGAATCTAGAACATAGATATAATGGTGATAACATAAACGGTTTAGATCTTAAATCATGGCACCCGGGCCCAAAGTGACAAGCATAAAGCATGGCCAAGTCATAGCAACATCAATCTCAGAACATAGTGGATACTAGGGATCAAGCCCTAACAAAACTAACTAGATTACATGATGAATCTCATCCAACTCCTCACCGACCAGCGAGCCTACGAAGGAATTACTCACTCCCGGTGGGGAGCATCATGGAATTGGCGATGGAGAAGGGTTGGTGATGACGAAGATCGAAGATCCCCCTCTCCGGAGCCCAAAACGGACTCCGGATCTGGCCTCCCGATGAAGAACAGGAAATGGCGGCGGCTCCGTCTCGTGGAACATGATAATTCTTTCTCCTTGATTTTTTTTCTGGAAAAATAGGATTTTATAGTGTCAGTTTCAGGGTCTGCGGGGCCACCAGGTGGGGACAACCCACCTGGGCGCGCCTGGGGGTGCAGGCGCGCCCTGGTGGGTTGGGCCCACCCAGGTGCCCTCCTCCGGTGGTTCTTGGCTCAAGAAATTCTCTTTTATTGTATAAAAAATCCTCACAAAGTTTCGTTCCATTCCGAGAACTTCTATTTCTACACAAAAACAACACCATGGTAGTTCTGCTGAAAACAACGTTAGTCCGGGTTAGTTTCATTCAAATCATGCAAATTAGAGTCCAAAACAAGAGGAAAAGTGTCAGGAAAAGTAGATACGACAAGACGTATCAACTCCCCCAAGCTTAAACCTTTGCTTGTCCTCAAGCAATTCAGTCGATAAACTGAAAGTGAAAAAGAACAACTTTTGCGAACTCTTTTGTTCTTGTTTGCATAAATAAGCTTAAACAGCACCCAGGTTTTCAGCCAATATTATAACTAACCAAGCCAACAATAACTCTTAAAAATTATATTAACTCATATCAATGACGTAATCAGCTAGCGAGCAATAATAAGATACCTCAAACAGCAACACGTTATCAAAACAACCATGATATAATATGACAATAGTGGTATCTCGCTAGCCCTTTCTGAGACCACAAAACATAAATGCAGAGCACCTCCAAAGTTCAAGCAGCGACTAAACATTGTAATTCATGGTAGAAAAGATCTAGTCATGATGCACCCAACATTAGCTACACACAATGCATCAGCATGACAGTAGTGCTCTCAGGTTCTGGCACTTATTTTAGAAGGTGATGACACAACATAAAAGTAAATAGATAGTCCATTCACAGAGTGAAACAGTGATTTGCATAGGTGCCAGAGCTCAAGTTTTTAAAACATAGGTCAATGAAATTTTGAGAGGTGCACCCACTAGTACAGCGAGCTGCTAAACAAACGGTTTTTAACCCCTTTTCGCGATGGCCTTCGAAACCGTCGCCAAGTGAGTGTGGGTGATAGGGGGGTCCTTCCCACACGACCCAGAAACCGTCGGGGATATGCCCTCCTGGCACACACGCTCGGCAAAATGAGGTCGTGTGCGACCGGCGAGCGCTCAAATACGGAAATACGTACAGTAGAGCTAAAAAATACAATTATATGGCAAAATTGTTTCCGGTCGCAAGTACATCCCACACAGTTAGTCCCGCTAAACGTTTCCGTTCGTATGTACATCCCACACAGTCGCTCCAAGGAAAACATTTCTGTTCACAGGTACATCACACATAATTTGTCCCGTGAAATCGTTTGTGATAGCGTTGCCACTGCACACGATATTAATAATTTTATCGTTTGCGTTATTGAATGCATCACACATGGTGCGTAGAAGAAACTGTGTGGCAAAGGCTGTCCATCACACACAGTTTTTATGTGGTAAACATTTGCGCCAGGTGGCCTAACGCAAACAGTTTTCAAGAGGATGTCGTGTGTGATTGTTCATTAATCTAGCACGGTTTATTCCTAGAAACTGTGTGCGTTATTGAATGCATCGCACACGGTGTTTTCTCAATAACCGTTTGTAATAGAAAAACCCAATTAGCAGGCTAATTATCCAATTATTCATAATCCATTTAGTAATCTAATTGACATTTCATATTAAGCACACAATATATTTCATTTTCATAATTGAAATACATCAGAGTACAACATCATATATCTTCAGCACTCAGCTACCCCACTACACAACTACACCAGGACCAAGTTTCACATGTAACATCTATAACCTTTCGAAATTAGCATCATAGACGGTACATAGACAGATGTATCTCATCTGGAAAACTACTGAAGCAGAAGGCGAATATTGATCTTTCATTGATGTTGAAGGTCTTTGTAACTTTAGGACAGTGCCTGTAGACGATTGACCGTCCATCCTTCATCCTCTTCAGGAACACTTCAATATTGAACCGTGGTTGTTGTATGATTACCTTCCTCGCCTCCTGACCATACAGGTGGTTTGAGAGATAATCATCAGTGAACTGCTTTGGTAAGGCCTGAAAACAAGGATGTGCAAAAATATCTTCTCTATATTGGAAATGGGGCAAAGGAATAAAAAAGGCAAGGTATAATAGTTAGTACCATCTTGTAGTGAACTGATGTCTTCTTCATTGTGCAGACAAAGATCTTGTTGTTTTTTGTCGCTAATTTCTTTATCCTAACAATCTTTCTGAGTTTCTTGACTTGACTGATATTCATGGACAACTCATTTCCCCATATGCAAAAAGGGTCGAACAGTGGGCCAAAACCTCTGACAGTAGGACCTACATGTGCAAGACCAAATTGTTAAAAAACTAAATATTACAATGGTTCATGCAATTGCACAATGATGTGCTATTAGACAACGGACCATGCATGTGCTAACCTCGATTGTAAACCTCAGTGCTTCCCATTGTTTACCTGCAACACAAATAAGGTAGTTAGTCATCAGGTTAAGTAAGGGTTTGTTGGGGAACGTAGTATTTCAAAAAAATTGCCTACGATCACGCAAGATCTATCTGGGAGAAGCATAGCAACGAGCGGGGAGAGTGTGTCCACGTACCCTCATAGACCGAAAGCGGAAGCATTTATCAACGTGGTTGATGTAGTCGTACGTCTTCACGATCCGACCGATCCTAGCACCGAACGTGCGGCACCTCCATGTTCAGCACACGTTCAGCTCGATGACGTCCCTCGTACTCTTGATCCAGTTGAGGTCGAGGGAGAGTTCCGACAGCACGACAGCATGGCGACGGTGATGATGAAGTTACCGGCGCAGGGCTTCGCCTAAGCACTACGACGATATGACCGAAGTGTGTAACTGTGGAGGGGGGCACCGCACACGGCTAAAAGATCAACTTGTGTGTCTTGGGCTGCCCCCTTGGCCACGTATATAAAGGAGGGAGGAGGAGGAGGCCGGCCTAGGAGGGGCGCGCCTATAGGGGGAGTCCAACTAGGATTCCCAATCCTAGTTGGAGTCCCCTTCCTTTTCGAAGAGGGGAGAGAGGGAAGGAGTAGGAGAGGGAGAAGGAAAGAGAAGGGGGCGCAATTCAGACTTGCCATGGGGGGGCACGCGGCCACCCCTTGAGGCCCTTCTCTCCTTTCCCGTATGGCCCATTAAGGACCACTACTTCCCCCCGCGAATTCCCGCAACTCTCCGGTACTCCGAAAAATACCCGAATCACTCGGAACCTTTCCGATGTCCGAATATAGCCTTCCAATATATCGATCTTTGCCTCTCAACCATTTCGAGACTCCTCGTCATGTCTGTGATCTCATATGGGAATCCGAACAAACCTCGGTCATCAAATCACATAACTCAGAATACAAATCGTCATCGAACGTTAAGCGTGCGGACCCTACGGGTTCGAGAACTATGTAGAGATGACCGAGACACATCTCCGGTCAATAACCAATAGTGGAACCTGGATGCTCATATTGGCTCCTACATATTCTACGAAGATCTTTATCGGTCAAACCGCATAACAACATACGTTGTTCCCTTTGTCATCGGTATGTTACTTGTCCGAGATTCGATCGTCGGTATCATCATACCTAGTTCAATCTCGTTACTGACAAGTCTCTTTACTTGTTCTGTAATGCATCATCCCGCAACTAACTCATTAGTGACATTGCTTGCAAGGCTTATAGTGATGATCATTACCGAGAGGGCCCAGAGATACCTCTCTGATACACGGAGTGATAAATCCTAATCTCAATCTATGCCAACTCAACAAACACCATCGGAGACACCTGTAGAGCATCTTTATACTCACCCAGTTATGTTGTGACGTTTGATAGCACACTAAGTGTTCCTCTGGTATTCGGGAGTTTCATAATCTCATAGTCAGAGGAACATGTATAAGTCATGAAGAAAGCAATAGCAATAAAACTAAACGATCATTATGCTAACCTAACGGATGGGTCTTGTCCATCACATCATTCTCCTAATGATGTGATCCCGTTCATCAAATGACAACACATGTCTATGGTTAGGAAACTTAACCATCTTTGATTAACGAGCTAGTCAAGTAGAGGCATACTAGGGACACTCTGTTTTGTCTATGTATTCACACATGTTTCAAGTTTCCGGTTAATACAATTCTAGCATGAATAATAAACATTCATCATGATATAAGGAAATAAAATAATAACTTTATTATTGCCTCTAGGGCATATTTCCTTCAGTTTCCGACTTGCACTAGAGTCAATAATCTAGTTCACATTGCCATGTGATTCACATCGTCATGTGATTTAACACTCTATAGTTCACACCATGTGACCAATACCCAAAGGGTTTACTAGAGTCAATAATCTAGTTCACATTGTCATGTGATTAACACCCAAAGAGTACTAAGGTGTGATCATGTTTTGCTTGTGAGAGAAGTTTAGTCAACGGGTCTGCCATATTCAAATTTGTATGTATTTTGCAAATTTCTATGTCTACAATGCTCTGCACGGAGCTACTCTAGCTAATTGCTCCCACTTTCAATATGTATCCGGATTTGTGACTTAGAGTCATCCAGATCGGTGTCAAAGCTTGCATCGACGTAACTCTTTACGATGAACTCTTTATCACCTTAATAACCGAGAAATATTTCATTAGTCCTCTAAGGATAATTTGGACCAATGTCCAGTGATCTACTCCTAGATCACTATTGTACTCCCTTGCCAAACTCAGGGCAGGGTATACAATAGGTCTGGTACACAGCATGGCATACTTTATAGAACCTATGGCTGGGGCATAGGGACTTTCATTATCTCTCTATCTTCTGCCGTGGTCGGTGCTTTGAGTCTTACTCAACTTCACACCTTGCAACACAGGCAAGAACTCCTTCTTTGACTGTTCCATTTTGAACTACTTCAAAAACTTTTCAAGGTATGTATTCATTGAAAAATCTTATCAAGCATCTTGATCTATCTCTATAGATCTTGATGCTCAATATGTAAGCAGCTTCACCGAGGTCTTTCTTTGAAAAACTCCTTTCAAACACTCCTTTATGCTTTTCAGAAAATTCTACATCATTTCCGATCAACAATATGTCATTCACATATACTTATCAGAAAAGTTGTAGTGCTCCCACTCACTTTCTTGTAAATGCAGGCTTCACCGCAAGTCTGAATAAGACTATATGCTTTGATCAACTCATCAAAACGTATATTCCAACTCCGAGATGCTTGCAGCAGTCCATAGATGGATCGCTGGAGCTTTGCACACTTTATTAGCACCTTTAGGATCGACAAAACCTTCTGGTTGCATCATATACAACTCTTCTTTAAGAAATCCATTAAGGAATGCAGGTTTGACATCCATATGCCAAATTTCATAAAATGCGGCAATTGCTAACATGATTCGGACAGATTTTTAAGCATCGATACAAGTGAGAAAATCTCATCCTAGTCAACACCTTGAACTTGTCGAAAACATTTTTGCGACAATTCGAGCTTTGTAGATAGTAACACTACTATCAGCGTCCGTCTTCCTCTTGAAGATCCATTTTATTCTTTATGGCTTACCGATCATCGGGCAAGTCAATCAAAGTCCACACTTTGTTCTCATACATGGATCCCATCTCAGATTTCATGGCCTCAAGCCATTTCGCGGAATTTGGGCTCATCATCGTTTCCTCATAGTTCGTAGGTTCGTCATGGTCAAGTAACATGACCTCCAGACAGGATTACCGGACCACTCTGGTGTGGACCTTACTCTGGCTGACCTACGAGGTTCGGTAGTAACTTGATCTGAAGTTTCATGATCATCATCATTAACTTCCTCACTAATTGGTGTAGGCATCACTAGAACTGATTTCTGCGATGAACTTCTTTCCAATTCGGGAGCAGGTACAATTATCTCATCAAGTTCTACTTTCCTCCCACTCACTTCTTTCGAGAGAAACTCCTTCTCTAGGAAGGATCCATTCTTAGCAACGAATGTCTTGCCTTTGGATCTATGATAGAAGGTGTACCCAACATTTACTTTTGGGTATCTTATGAAGACGCACTTCTGCGATTTGGGTTCAAGCTTATCAGGTTGAAACTTTTTCACATAAGCATTGTATAACCCCAAACTTTAAGAAACGACAGCTTAGGTTTCTTGCCAAACCATAGTTCATACGGTGTCGTCTCAACGGATTTAGACGGTGCCCTATTTAACGTGAATGTAGCTGTCTCTAATGCATAACCCCAAAACGATAGTGGTAAACCGGTAAGAGACATCATAAATTGCACTATATCCAATAAAGTACGGTTATGACGTTCGGACACACCATTATGCTGTGGTGTTCCAGGTGGCATGAGTTTGTGAAACTATTCCACATTGTTTTAATTGAAGACCAAACTCGTAACTCAAATATTTGCCTCTGCGATCAGATCGTAGAAACTTTATTTTCTTGTTACGATGATTTTTCACTTCACTCCGAAATTCTTTGAACTTTTCAAATGTTTCAGACTTATGTTTCATCAAGTAGATATACCCATATCTGCTCAAATCATCTGTGAAGGTTAGAAAATAACGATACCCGTCGCGAGCCTCAACACTCATTGGACCGCATACATCAATATGTATTATTTCCAATAAGTGAGTTGCTCGCTCCATTGTTCTGGAGAACGTAGTCTTAGTCATCTTGCCCATGAGGCATGGTTCGCAATCATCAAGTGATTCCAAAAGCCCATCAGCATGGAGTTCCTTCATGCGCTTTACACCAATATGACCTAAACGGCAGTGCCACAAATAAGTTGCACTATCATTATTAACTTTGCATCTTTTGGCTTCAATATTATGAATATGTGTATCTCTATGATCGAGATTCAATAAACCACTTATATTGAGTGTATGACCGTAGATGGTTTTATTCATGTAAATAGAACAAAAATTATTCTTTGACTTAAATGAATAACCGTATTGCAATAAACATGATCCAATCATATTCATGCTCAACGCAAACACCAAATAACATTTATTTTAGGTTCAACACTAATCCCGAAGGTAAAGGGAGTGTGCGATGGTGATCTTATCAACCTTGGAATCACTTCCAACACACATCTTCATCTTGCCCTTAACTAATCTCTGTTTATTTTGCAACTCCTGTTTCGAGTTACTACTCTTAGCAACTAAACTAGTATCAAATACCGAGGGGTTGCTATAAACACTAGTAAAGTACACATCAATAACATGTATATCAAATATGCCTTTGTTCACTTTGCCATCCTTCTTATGCGCCAAGTATCTAGGGGCAGTTCCGCTTCCAGTGACCATTTCCTTTGCAGTAGAAGCACTCAGTTTCAGGCTTGGGTCCATCTTTGGGTCTCTTCATGGGAGTGGCAACTTGCTTGCCATTCTTTCTTGAAGTTCCCTTTATTTACCTTGCCCTTTTACTTGAAACTAGCGGTCTTGTCATCCATCAACACTTGATGCTTTTTCTTGATTTCTACCTTCGCTGATTTCAGCATCGCGAAGAGCATGGGAATCGTTTCTGTTATCCCTTGCATATTATAGTTCATCACGAAGTTCTAGTAACTTGGTGATAGTGAGTAGAGAACTCTGTCAATCACTATCTTATCTGGAAGATTAACTCCCACTTGATTCAAGTGATTGTAGTACTCAGACATTCTGAGCACATGCTCACAAGCTGAGCTATTCTCCTCCATCTTGTAGGCAAAGTACTTTATCAGAGGTCTCATACCTCTTAACACGGGCATGAGTCTAAAATACCAATTTCAGCTCTTGGAACATCTCATATGCTCCATGTTGTTCAAAACATTTTTGAAGTTCTGGTTCTAAGCTGTAAAGCATGGTCCACTAAACTATCAAGTAGTCATCATACCGAGCTTGTCAAACGTTCATAACGTCTGCATCTGCTCCCGCAATAGTTCTGTCACCTAGCGGTGCATCAAGGACATAATTCTTCTGTACAGCAATGATGATAATCCTCAGATCACGGACCTAGTCCGCATCATTGCTACTATCATTTTTCAACTTAGTTTTCTCTAGGAACATATCAAAAATAAACGGGGAGCTAATCGCGAGCTATTGATCTACAACATAGTTATGCAAATACTATCAGGACTAAGTTCATGATAAATTAAAGTTCAATTAATCATATTACTTAAGAACTCCCACTTAGATAGACATCCCTCTAGTCATCTAAATGATCACGTGATCCAAATCAACTAAACCATGTCCGATCATCACGTGAGATGGAGTAGTTTTCAACGGTGAACATCACTATGTTGATCATATCTACTATATGATTCAAGTTCGATCTTTCGATCTCAGTGTTCCGAGGCCATATATGCATATGTTAGGCTCGTCAAGTTTAACCCGAGTATTTGATACGTCCATTTTGCATCATGCTTTTATATCGATATTTATTGCATTATGGGTTGTTATTACACATTATGTCACCATACATATGCCTATTCTCTCTTGTTTTACAAGGTTTACACGAAGAGGGAGAATGCCGGCAGCTGGAATTCTGGGCTGGAAAAGGAGCAAATATTAGAGACCTATTCTCCACAACTCCAAATGTCCTGAAACTTCATGGAGGCACGTTTTGGAATTAATAAAAAATACTGGCGAAAGAATCAACCACAGGGGGCCCACACCCTGGCCACGAGGGTGGGGGCGCGCCCCCCTGTCTCGTGGGCCCCTGGCAGGCCTCCGGTGCCCATCTTCTGCTATATGAAGTCTTTCACCCTGGAAAAAATCAGAAGGAAGCTTTCGGGACGAAACACCGCCGCCACGAGGCGGAACCAATCTAGGGCTCCGGCGGAGCTGTTTTGCTGGGGAAACATCCCTCCGGGAGGGGGAAATCATTAACATCGTCATCACCATCGATCCTCTCAGCGGGAGGGGGTTAATCTCCATTGGCATCTTCACCAGCACCATCTCCTCTCAAACCCTAGTTCATCTCTTGTATCCAATCTTTGTCTCAAAACCTTAGATTGGTACCTATGGGTTGCTAGTAGTGTTGATTACTCCTTGTAGTTGATTCTAGTTGGTTTAATTGGTGGAAGATCATATGTTCAGATCCTTTATGCATATTAATACCCCTCTGATTATGAACCTGAATATGATTTGTGAGTAGTTACGTTTGTTCCTGAGGACATGGGAGAAGTCTTGCTATAAGTAGTCATGTGAATTTGGTATTCGTTCAATATTTTGATGAGATGTATGTTGTCTTTCCTCTAGTGGTGTTATGTGAACGTCGACTACATGACACTTCACCATTATTTGGGCCTAGAGGAAGGCATTGGGAAGTAATAAGTAGATGATGGGTTGCTAGAGTGACAGAAGCTTAAACCCTAGTTTATGCGTTGCTTCGTAAGGGGCTGATTTGGATCCATATGTTCCATGCTATGGTTAGGTTTACCTTAACACTTCTTTTGTAGTTGCGGATGCTTGTTGTAGGGGTTAATCATAAGTGAGATGCTTGTCCAAGGAAGGGCAGCACCCAAGCACCGGTCCACTCACATATCAAATTATGAAAGTAACGAACGCGAATCATATGAGCATGATGAAAACTAGCTTGACGATAATTCCCATGTGTCCTCGGGAGCGTTTTCCTTCATATAAGAGTTTGTCCAGGCTTGTCCTTTGCTACAAAAAGGATTGGGCCATCTTGCTGCACCTTATTTACTTTCATTACTTGTTGCCTGTTACAAATTACCTTATCACAAAACTATCTGTTACCGATAATTTTAGTGCTTGCAGAGAATACCTTACTGAAAATTGCTTGTCATTTCCTTCTGCTCCTTGTTGGGTTCGACACTCTTACTTATCGAAAGGACTATGATAGATCCCCTACACTTGTGGGTCATCAAGACTCTTTTCTGGTGCCGTTGTCGGGGAGTGAAGCGCCTTTGGTAAGGAAAAATTTATATAGTGTGCTGAAATTCACTCTCACTTGTTACTATGGAAAGTAATCCTTTGAGGGGCTTGTTCGGGGTATCTTCACCCCGACCAGTAGAGCAAAGAGTTGCTCCTCAACCTACTGAACCTACTGAAAATGTTTACTTTGAAATTCCTTCGGGTATGATAGAGAAACTGCTAGCTAATCCTTTTACAGGAGATGGAACATTACATCCCGATTTGCACCTAATCTATGTGGATGAAGTTTGTGGATTATTTAAGCTTGCAGGTATGCCCGAGGATGTTATCAAGAAGAAGGTCTTCCCTTTATCTTTGAAGGGAAAGGCATTGACATGGTTTAGGCTATGTGATGATATGGGATCATGGAACTACAACCGATTGAAATTGGAATTTCATCAGAAGTTTTATCCTATGCATCTTGTTCATCGTGATCGTAATTATATATAATTTTGGCCTCGCGAAGGAGAAAGCATCGCTCAAGCTTGGGGGAGGCTTAAGTCAATGTTATATTCATGCCCCAATCATGAGCTCTCAAGAGAAATTATTATTCAAAAATTTTATGCTCGGCTTTCTCTCAATAATCGCTCCATGCTCGATACTTCTTGTACTGGTTCTTTTATGATGAAGACTATTGAATTCAAATGGGATTTATTGGAAAGAATTAAACGCAACTCTGAAGATTGGGATCTCGACGAAGGTAAGGAGTCAGGTATAACACCTAAGTTTGATTGTGTTAAATCTTTTATGGATACCGATGTTTTCCGTGAATTTAGCACTAAATATGGACTTGACTCTGAGATAGTAGCTTCTTTCTGTGAATCCTTTGCTACTCATGTTGATCTCCCTAAGGAGAAGTGGTTTAAATATAATCCTCCCATTGAAGTAAAAGTAGTTGCACAAAGTTGAAGAAAAGACTATCACTTATAATGTTGATCCTGTTGTTCCTACTGCTTATATTGAGAAACCACCTTTCCCTGTTAGAATAAAGGATCATGCTAAAGCTTCAACTGTGGTTCGTAAGAGTAACACTAGAACACCTACACCCCCTGAGCAAATTAAAGTTGAACCTAGTATTGCTATGGTTAAAGATCTCTTGGCCGATAATATTGATGGGCATGTTATTTACTTCTGTGATGAAGCTGCTAGAATTGCTAGACCTGATACTAAAAATAAACATAGACATGTTGTAGGCATGCCTGTTATTTCTGTTAAAATAGGAGATCATTGTTATCATGGCTTATGTGATATGGGTGCTAGTGCTAGTCAAGTGCAATACCTCATTCCTTATACAAAGAAATTATGCATGATATTGCACCTGCTGAGATAGAGGAAATTGATGTTACAATTAAACTTGCCAATAGAGACACTATTTCACCAGTTGGGATTGTTAGAGATGTTGAAGTCTTGTGTGGGAAAGTTAAATATCCTGCTGATTTTCTTGTTCTTGGTTCCCCACAAGATAACTTTTGTCCCATTATATTTGGTAGACCCTTCTTGAATACTGTTAATGCTAAGATAGACTGCGAAAAAGGATATTGTTACTGTTGGTTTAGGGGATATGTCTCATGAGTTTAATTTTGCTAAATTTCGTAGACAACCCCATGATAAAGAATTGCCTAGTAAAGATGAAATTATTGGTCTTGCTTCTATTGCCGTGCCTCCTAATGATCCTTTAGAACAATATTTGCTAGACCATGAAAATGATATGTTTATGAATGAAAGAAGGGAAATAGATGAAGTATTCTTTAAACAGGGACCTATTTTGAAACACAACTTGCCTGTTGAAATTCTAGGGGATCCTCCTCCACCCAAGGGTGATCCCGTGTTTGAGCTTAAACCATTACCTGATACTCTTAAATATGCTTATCTTGATGAAAAGAAGATATATCCTGTTATTATTAGTGCTAACCTTTCAGAGCAGGAAGAAGAGAAATTATTGAAAACTCTGAAGAAGCACCGTGCTGCTATTGGATATACTCTTGATGATCTTAAGGGCATTAGTCCCACTCTATGCCAACACAAAATAAAATTGGAGAAAGACGCTAAACCGGTTGTTGATCACCAACGACGGTTAAATCCTAAGATGAAAGAAGTGGTAAGAAAAGAAATACTAAAGCTTCTGGAGGCAGGTATAATTTATCCCGTTGCTGATAGTCAGTGGGTAAGTCCTGTCCATTGTGTCCCTAAGAAGGGAGGTATTACTGTTGTTCCTAATGATAAAGATGAATTGATCCCACAAAGAATTGTTACAGGTTATAGAATGGTAATTGATTTCCGCAAATTAAATAAAGCTACTAAAAAGGATCATTACCCTTTACCTTTTATTGATCAAATGCTAGAAAGATTATCCAAACATACACATTTTTGCTTTCTAGATGGTTATTCTGGTTTCTCTCAAATACCTGTGTCAAAAGAGGATCAAGAAAAGACCACTTTTACTTGCCCTTTCGGTACCTTTGCTTATAGACGTATGCCTTTTGGTTTATGCAATGCACCTGCTACCTTTCAAAGATGCATGATGGCTATATTCTCTGACTTTTGTGAAAAGATTGTTGAGGTTTTCATGGATGATTTCTCCGTATATGGAACTTCTTTTGATGATTGCTTAAGCAACCTTGATCGAGTTTTGCAGAGATGTGAAGAAACTAATCTTGTCTTGAATTGGGAGAAGTGCCACTTTATGGTTAATGAAGGTATTGTCTTGGGGCATAAAATTTCTGAAAGAGGTATTGAAGTTGATAAAGCTAAAGTTGATGCTATTGAAAAGATGTCGTGTCCTAAGGACATTAAAGGTATAAGAAGTTTCCTTGGTCATGCCGGTTTTTATAGGAGGTTCATTAAGGACTTCTCAAAAATTTCTAGGCCTCTGACTAATCTCTTACAAAAAGATGTTCCTTTTGTCTTTGATGATGATTGTGTAGAAGCATTTGAAATACTTAAGAAAGCCTTGATTTCTGCACCTATTGTTCAGCCACCTGATTGGAATTTACCCTTTGAAATTATGTGTGATGCTAGTGATTATGCTGTAGGTGTTGTTCTAGGACAAAGAGTTGATAAGAAATTAAATGTTATCCAATATGCTAGTAAAACTCTAGACAGTGCCCAGAGAAATTATGCTACTACTGAAAAAGAATTTTTAGCAGTTGTATTTGCTTGTGATAAGTTCAGACCTTATATTGTTGATTCTAAAGTAACTGTTCACACTGATCATGCTGCTATTAAATATCTTATGGAAAAGAAAGATGCTAAACCTAGACTTATTAGATGGGTTCTCTTGCTACAAGAATTTGATTTGCATATTATTGATAGAAAGGGAGCTGAGAACCCCGTTGCAGACAACTTGTCTAGGTTAGAGAATGTTCTTGATGACCCACTACCTATTGATGATAGCTTCCCTGATGAACAATTAGCTGTCATAAATGCTTCTCGTACTGCTCCATGGTATGCTGATTATGCTAATTACATTGTTGCTAAATTTATACCACCTAGTTTCACATACCAGCAAAAGAAAAAGTTTTTCTATGATTTAAGACATTACTTCTGGGATGACCCACACCTTTATAAAGAAGGAGTAGATGGTGTTATTAGACGTTGTGTACCTAAGCATGAACAGGAACAGATCCTACGCAAGTGTCACTCCGAGGCTTATGGAGGACACCACGCTGGAGATAGAACTGCACATAAGGTATTGCAATCCGGTTTTTATTGGCCTACTCTCTTCAAAGATGCCCGTAAGTTTGTCTTGTCTTGTGATGAATGTCAAAGAATTGGTAATATTAGTAGACGTCAAGAAATGCCTATGAACTACTTACTTGTTATTGAACCATTTGATGTTTGGGGCTTTGATTATATGGGACTGTTTCCTTCCTCTAATGGGTATACACATATTTTAGTTGTTGTTTATTACGTTACTAAGTGGGTAGAAGCTATTCCAACTAGTAATGCTGATCATAACACCTCTATTAAGATGCTTAAAGAACTTATTTTTCCGAGGTTTGGAGTCCCTAGATATTTAATGACTAATGGTGGTTCACATTTTATTCATGGTGCCTTTCGTAAAATGCTTGCTAAGTATGACGTTAATCATAGAATTGCATCTCCTTACCACCCATAGTCTAGTGGCCAGGTATAATTGAGTAATAGAGAGCTCAAATTAATTTTGCAAAAGACTGTTAATAGATCTAGAAAGAATTGGTCCAAGAAACTTGATGATGCATTATGGGCCTATAGAACTGCATATAATAATCCTATGGGTATGCCTCCGTATAAAATGGTTTACGGAAAAGCATGTCACTTACCTCTCGAACTAGAACATAAGGCATATTGGGCCATTAAAGAGCTCAATTATGATTTCAAACTTGCCAGTGAGAAGAGACTATTTGACATTAGCTCACTTGATGAATGGAGAATCCAGGCTTATGAGAATGCCAAACTGTTTAAAGAAAAAGTTAAAAGATGGCATGACAAAAGGATACAAAAGCGTGAGTTTAATGTAGGTGACTATGTTTTGTTATACAACTCCCGTTTAAGATTTTTTGCAGGAAAACTTCTCTCTAAATGGGAAGGGCCTTACGTTATCAAGGAGGTCTATCGTTCTGGTGCCATAAAAATCAACAACTTCGAAGGCACAAATCCGAAGGTGGTGAACGGTCAAAGAATCAAACATTATATCTTAGGTAATCCTATAAATGTTGAAACTAATGTTATTGAAACCGTAACCCCGGAGGAATACATAAGGGTCACCTTCCAGAATGTTTCAGACTCCGAAAAGGAATAGGTATGTTGTACGGTAAGTAAACCGACTCCAAAACAGTTCTAATGGCAATTTTTCTCCGTTTTGGAATATTTAAGAAAATAGGAAAATAATAAGTAGTCTGAAAGAGACACGAGGCATCCACGAGGGCGGAGGGCGCGCCCTACCCCCCTGGGCGCGCGCCCTGCCTCGTGGGCACCTCGTGCGCCCTCCGGACTCTGTTTTCTTGCACAATACTTCTTTTGGTCGGTAAAAATTCATTATATAATCTCCCGAAGGTTTTGACCACCGTACCACGCAAATATCCTCTGTTTTTGTTTCGAGTTGTTTTTCTCACAGATCTAGATCACCATGATGTCGTCGAGCGCACCCATGGACAAGTTTTTCGAGAAGGTCATCAACCCCTACCTCACGGAGGTGCTGCAACACCCTCAAACCATTGAGATGCATGAGGGGGTGCTGCACATCCGCGATGTTGAGGGACCAAGGAGGACCGGAAGCGTGGAGACAAGACTCGAAGCAATGGAGCATCAAGTTTTCAAGTGCCAAGGGATGGTGGAACGCGGACTCGACGCCAACCACATGATGATCGCAGAGTTCACCAACAACCAGAAGCTAGATGCCAAGAACATTGGGGAGGCCATCTTCAAGCTTCACGAGAAAATCGAGCACCTCCAAGCCCAGATCTATGACCTGCAAAACCAAAACTGTGAGTATGAATATAGATTCAAGAGGATGAGTTTGGCTGCAGATTTGAGGATCCTGGAGACTCGATCGTCTTTCTATGATGGCGAGCCTATGCCTTGGAAGAGGGACGACGAGCCCACATCATCAACAACTCCATCATCACCACCTCCGAGGAAGGAGAACTGAGTATCGGGTATGGGCACTCCCCTTGGCAACTGCCAAGCTTGGGGGAGGTGCCCCGGTATCATATCACCACCACACTCCTATCTTTACCATTTTTCTTAGTTCGATCCTTTTGGTAATATCTTGATATAATAGAATAAAGTTTTAGTATGATTTAGTTTTGAGTTTTGCTTTATGATCCTTCTATGTAATCGAGTCCGTGAGCTATATAATAAAGATTAGTTTTCAGTCAATGGCTTGATTATCTTGCTATGATCGTGAGGGAATAAAAGGAAAAGAAAGAATAAAAAGAAATAAAGAGATCATATTGATCTTATGGAGAGTAATGACTTCACATATAAAGAGTATGATGAATAAAAGTTGTTGAGAGTTGACAAACATAGTTTTGGTCATCGTTGCAATTAATAGGAAGTAATAAAGAAAGAGAGGTTTTCACATATAAATATACTATCTTGTACATCTTTTATGATTTTGAGCACTCATTAAAATATGACATGCTAAAGAGTTGATGTTGGACAAGGAAGACAACGTAATGGGTTATGTTTTCTTATATCTGAAATAAAGTATATTGTCATGGATCATCCAACATGTTGAGCTTGCCTTTCCCCCTCATGCTAGCCAAATTCTTTGCACCAAGTAGAGATACTACTTGTGCTTCCAAATATCCTTAAACCCAGTTTTGCCATGAGAGTCCACCATATCTACCTATGGATTGAGTAAGATCCTTCAAGTAAGTTGTCATTGTTGCATGCAATAAAAATTGCTCTCTAAATATGTATGTTTTATTAGTGTGGAGAAAACAAGCTTTATACGGTCTTGTGATGTGGAAGCAACAAAAGCGACGGACTGCATAATAAAGGTCCATATCACAAGTGGCAATATAAAGTGACATTCTTTCGCATTAAGATTTTGTGCATCCAACCATAAAAGCACATGACAACCTCTGCTTCCCTCTACGAAGGGCCTATCTTTTATTCTTGTCTTATACCCTGTACAAGAGTCATGGTGATCTTCACCTTTCCTTTTTATATTTTATCCTTTGGCAAGCACATGTGTGGGAAAGATCCTGATATATATATATCCAATTGGATGTAAGTTAGCATGAACTATTATTGTTGAGATTACCCTTGAGGTAAAAGGTTGGGAGGCAACACTATAAGCCCCTATCTTTCTCTATGTCTGATTAAAACTCCATAACCATAAGTATTGCGTGAGTGTTAGCAATTGTGAAAGACTAAATGATAGTTGAGTATGTGGACTTGCTGAAAAGCTCTTATATTGACTCTTTCTGATGTTATGATAAATTGCAATTGCTTCAATGACCGAGATGATAGTTTGTCAGTTCTCAATGAAGTTTCCGATTCATACTTGACATTGTGAATAGATTATTACTTGAGCATAAGAAATCATATGACAATATTTATATATGTTGTTGTTATAAGAATGAGCATGATGCCCTCATGTCCATATTTTATTTTATCGACACCTCTATCTCTAAACATGTGGACATATTTTTCGTTATCGGTTTCCGCTTGAGGACAAGCGAGGTCTAAGCTTGGGGGAGTTGATACGTCCATTTTGCATCATGCTTTTATATTGATATTTATTGCATTATGGGCTGTTATTACACATTATGTCACCATACTTATGCCTATTCTCTCTTGTTTTACAAGGTTTACACGAAGAGGGAGAATGCCGGCAGCTGGAATTCTGGGCTGGAAAAGGAGGAGACCTCTTCTGCACAACTCCAAAAGTCCTGAAACTTCACGGAGGCACGTTTTGGAATTAATAAAAAATACTGGTAAAAGAATCAACCAGAGGGGGCCCACACCATGGCCATGAGGGTGGGGGGCGCGCCCTACCCCCTGGGCGCGCCCCCCTGTCTCATGGCCCCCCCGGCAGGCCTCCGGTGCCCATCTTCTGCTATATGAAGTCTTTCACCCTGGAAAAAAATCAGAAGGAAGCTTTTGGGATGAAACACCGCCGCCACGAGGCGGAACCTTGGCGGAACCAATCTAAGGCTCCAGCGGAGCTGTTCTGCTAGGGAAACATCCCTCCGGGAGGGGGAAATCATCACCATCGTCATCACCATCGATCCGCTCAGCAGGAGGGGGTCAATCTCCATAGACAACTTCACCAGCACCATCTCCTCTCAAACCCTAGTTCATCTCTTGTATCCAATCTTTGTCTCAAAACCTCAGATTGGTACCTGTGGGTTGCTAGTAGTGTTGATTACTCGTTGTAGTTGATGCTAGTTGGTTTAATTGGTGGAAGATCATATGTTCAAATCCTTTATGCATATTAATACCCCTCTGACTATGAACATGAATATGATTTGTGAGTAGTTACGTTTGTTCCTGAGGACATTGGAGAAGTCTTGCTATAAGTAGTCATGTGAATTTGGTATTCGTTTGATATTTTGATGAGATGTATGTTGTCTTTCCTCTAGTGGTGTTATGTGAATGTCGACTACATGACACTTCACCATTGTTTGGGCCTAGAGGAAGGCATTGGGAAGTAATAAGTAGATGATGGGTTGCTAGAGTGACAGAAGCTTAAACCCTAGTTTATGCGCTGCTTCGTAAGGGGCCGATTTGGATCCATATGTTCCATGCTATGGTTAGGTTTACCTTAACACTTGTTTTGTAGTTGCGGATGCTTGCAATAGGGGTTAATCATAAGTGAGATGCTTGTCTAAGGAAGGGCAGCACCCAAGCACCGGTCCACCCACATATCAAATTATCAAAGTAACGAACGCGAATCATATGAGCATGATGAAAACTAGCTTGATGATAATTCCCATGTGTCCTCGGGAGCGTTTTCCTTCATATAAGAGTTTGCCCAGGCTTGTCCTTTGCTACAAAAAGGATTGGGCCATCTTGTTGCACCTTATTAACTTTCATTACTTGTTGCCCGTTACAAATTACCTTATCACAAAACTATATGTTACCAATATTTTCAGTGCTTGCAGAGAATACCTTACTGAAAATTGCTTGTCATTTCCTTCTGCTCCTCGTTGGGTTCGACACTCTTACTTATCGAAAGGACTACGATAGATCCCCTACACTTGTGGGTCATTAGTATTCTGCATGTGCAAAACTGGCTTGCACCCGTTGTATGTGAACGTAGAGCTTATCACACCCGATCATCACGTGGTGTCCCGGCACGAAGAACTGTCGCAACGGTGCATACTCAGGGAGAACACTTATACCTTGAAATTTTAGAAAGGGATCGTCTTATAAAGCTACCGTCGTACTGAGCAAAATAAGATACATAAAAGATAAACATCACATGCAATCAAAATATGTGACATGATATGGCCATCATCATCTTGTGCCTTTGATCTCCATCTCCAAAGTACCATTATGATCTCCATCGTCACCGGCATGACACCATGATCTGCATCATCTTGATCTTTATCAACGTGTCGTCATATGGTCGTCTCGCCAACTATTGCTTTTGCAACTATTGCTATCGCATAGCGATAAAGTAAAGTAATTATATGGCACTTGCATCTTATGCAATAAAGAAACAACCATAAGGCTCCTGCCAGTTGCCGATAACTTTAACAAAACATGATCATCTCATACAAAAATTTATATCTCATCATGTCTTGACCATATCACATCACAACATGCCCTGAAAAAACAAGTTAGACGTCCTCTACTTTGTTGTTGCAAGTTTTACGTGGCTGCTACGGGCTTAGCAAGAACCGTTCTTCCTACGCATCAAAACTACAACGATTTTTCATCAAGTGTGTTGTTTTAACCTTCAACAAGGACCAGGCATAGTCACACTCGATTAACTAAAGTTGGAGAAACAGACACCCACTAGCCACTTGTGTGCGAAGCACGGCGGTAGAACCAGTCTCATGAATGCGGTCATGTAATGTCGGTCTGGGCCGCTTAATCCAACAATACCACCGAATCAAAGTATGACATGCTGGTAAGCAGTATGACTATTATCGCCCACAACTCTTTGTGTTCTACTCGTGCATATAACATCTACGTATAGACCTGGCTCGGATGCCACTGTTGGGGAATGTAGTATTTCAAAAAAATTGCCTACGATCACGCAAGATCTATTTAGGAGAAGCATAGCAATGAGAGGGGAGAGTGTGTCCACGTACCCTTGTAGACCGAAAGCGGAAGCGTTTATCAACGCGGTTGATGTAGTCGTACGTCTTCACGATCTGACCGATCCTAGCACCGAACGTACGGCACCTCCGTGTTCAGCACACGTTCAGCTCGATGACGTCCCTCGTACTCTTGATCCAGTTGAGGTCGAGGGAGAGTTCCGACAGCACGACAGCGTGGCGACAGTGATGATGAAGTTACCGGCGCAGGGCTTCGCCTAAGCACTACGACGATATGACCGAGGTGTGTAACTGTGGAGGGGGGCACTGCACACGGCTAAAAGATCAACTTGTGTGTCTTGGGGTGCCCCCTTGGCCACGTATATAAAGGAGGGAGGAGGAGGAGGAGGCCGGCCTAAGAGGGGCGCGCCTATAGGGGGAGTCCAACTAGGATTCCCAATCCTAGTTGGAGTCCCCTTCGTTTTCCAAGAGGGGAGAGAGGGAAGGAGTAGGAGAGGGAGAAGGAAAGAGAGGGGGCGCCGCTCCCTTCCTAGTCCAATTCGAACTTGCCATGGGGGTGGGGCGCGGCCACCCCTTGAGGCCCTTCTCTCCTTTCCCGTATGGCCCATTAAGGCCCACTACTTCCCACCCCCCCCCCCCCCCCCCCCGCGAATTCCCGTAACTCTCTAGTACTCCGAAAAATACCCGAATCACTCAGGACCTTTTCGATGTCCGAATATAGCCTTCCAATATATCGATATTTACCTCTCAACCATTTCGAGACTCCTCGTCATGTCCGTGATCTCATCCGGGACTCCGAACAAACTTCGGTCATCAAATCACATAACTCATAATACAAATCGTCATCAAACGTTAAGCGTGTGGACCCTACGGGTTCGAGAACTATGTAGACATGACCGAGACACATCTCCGGTCAATAAACAATAGCGGAACCTGGATGCTCATATTGGCTCCTACATATTCTACGAAGATCTTTATCGGTCAAACCGCATAACAACATACGTTGTTCCCTTTGTCATCGGTATGTTACTTGTCCGAGATCCGATCGTCGGTATCATCATAGCTAGTTCAATCTCGTTACCGGCAAGTCTCTTTACTCGTTCAGTAAGGCATCATCCAGCAACTAACTCATTAGTCACATTGCTTGCAAGGCTTATAGTGATGATCATTACTGAGAGGGCCCAGAGATACCTCTCCGATACACGGAGTGACAAATCCTAATCTCGATCGATGCCAACTCAACAAACACAATCGGAGACACCTGTAGAGCATCTTTATAATCACCGAGATACGTTGTGAAGTTTGATAGCACACTAAGTGTTCCTCTGGTATTCGGGAGTTTCATAATCTCATAGTCAGAGGAACATCTATAAGTCATGAAGAAAGCAATAGCAGTAAAACTAAACGATCATTATGCTAAGCTAATGGTTGGGTCTTGTCCATCACATCATTCTCCTAATGATGTGATCCCATTCATCAAATGACAACACATGTCTATGGTTAGGAAACTTAACCATCTTTGATTAACGAGCTAGTCAAGTAGAGGCATACTAGGGACACTCTGTTTTGTCTATGTATTCACACATGTATCAAATTTTCGGTTAATACAATTCTAGCATGAATAATAAACATTTATCATGATATAAGGAAATAAAATAATAACTTTATTATTGCCTCTAGGGCATATTTCCTTCAGTGTTCGCATGCTATCAGTAAAATATGTTGATGGAAAATAAGCACATTGCAGATTCATCAGATTAGTTCAAGCCACATGGAAAACCCATTTATCCAAACCAAGCATGATTAAGAACTAGGGAATATAGCAATTATATATGTTTATCATGTATTAAGTGCAGCCAAATTCGATTTATTCCTCACATGCACAACAATACAAAATTCTACCCACGACAATTTGACATTGCAATGTAGAATTGAACCAAGCAGTTAGCTAAACACCACAACAAATGAACCAAACATTAACTAAGCACCACATTGCACAATATAACATACTCCTAATAGAAGATCAGACAGTTAACCAAACCAAGCATGCTTAACAACTTGGAAAGATAGCAATTTTATTTGTTTCTCATGTATTTAGTACAGCCAAATTCGATTTATTTCTCACATGGTATACAATAACAGAATGCGGCCACAACAATTGAACATCGCATTGCAGAATTGAACCAAGCAGTTAACTAAACACCACAACAAATGAACCAAACATTAACTGAGGACCACATTGCACAATATAACATACTCGTAATAGAAGACCAGACATTTAACCAAACCAAGCATGCTTAACAACTTGGAAATATTGCACCCTGAAGAATTGAACATAACATTTGCAGAATTGAACCAAGCAGTTAACTGAACACCACATTGCACGACATATAGAACATATACACTATAGCAGAAGATTGCATGGTAAAAGTAGATAGCACAATTCACTAGAATTTGTTAAGGAAAGGCAGTAGCTAGCAAACGATGGCCTCGAGAAAACGCCACGAACTGTCGTTTAAAGCAGCCAACCGCGTCGCGGCATCGGTGCGCGAGGCTTCAACGGTGGCCTCGACGGCGAGGTGCTCCTCCAAGATCTGGGGGTCGGCACGAATGGCAGCCATCGCGACCTCATCCGCGCGTGCGGCCGCGATTTGCTTCTCCGCTGCCAAATGCTCCTTGAGATCCTGGCTATACTGCGTGCACCATGGCTTAGGGCGGCGCTTATTTGGTGGAGGGGTCGGTGATTTGGGTGGAAGGTGTCGCGCTCGTGCCGGCGGTCGGGGCATGTGGGATGTGGAAGGAGGAGGAGGATGGGGGTCGGGTGTGGATTACCTGCCTGGATAGGCGAGGCCGAGCAGCGTGAAGGAGGGTCGCCCGCGAGGAGGCGGCGCTACAATAAAGGAGTGAAGGTTTCAACTTGGAAAGGAAGGCGGAAAGAGGGGAAATGTGGCTTTTGGTAAGGGGGAGGGGCGGGGAGGTAGATAGTTCCGCGGAAGCCGAAAATTTGGAATCGCTTCAGCGAAAAAACTGGCGCGCAAAGTGTCATCAGACACGGTCCCTTATTTAGAACTGTGTACGATATGTGAACATCACAAACGATTCGGATAGCTTAACCCATGTGTGTTGAGTTTGAACGTCAAAAATTTTGGTTCGAATTTCCTTGGTTACAGTGGTCATCCACGTCTTGCATAATTTGGGTACACAAAGGAGACTAACTTCTTAATCGAGCAAGTTCAGCAAATAAACAGAGCTAGCTGACCTAAACATTACTCTAACAAATTAAAGATCGGCGCTCTTAATTAAACAAAACAAAGAGTACTACTACGGCTGGTGCTCGTCGATCTCCGCCGCCGCCTCCATGTCCAGCTCGCGCCTGACGGTCTCCTGGGGAAGGGGCTCCATGGCATCAATTGCACCATACTCGGCAAGCATCTCGCCATCCGCGTCCGCCATATCTTTGGCATAGGCCGCCACGAGCTGGGCATGGGTGGCCGCGATCTGGGCTCTCACAGGCTCCATCGTGGCAAGGTATGCCGCGCAGGAACAGACGGCTGCTCGAACTCTCTCGGCGATTGCCAGCTCTTCGGTCGTGAGTTGCCGACCGTTGTTGGAGAAGCTTCGTTCGATTTGTGCGGTGACCGCCACGAGCTGGGCATCGATGGCCTCGACATGGTAGTGGGTGGCCTCCATCAGGGCTAAGGCCGTCGCTGCGGAATGGACAGCTGCTGTGCAGCTCTCACCAGTGGCTATCCCCGAGGCAGATGCTGCTGCTGCCGCCTGAGAAGCAACAGCGGCCGTTTGGGCTGCCTTGGCCGCCCAGACGCAGACTGCGGTCACCCTCATGAAGCTTGTTAGCACACGCCTGGCGGCTGCGGCCGCGCTCTCGCCCGAGTGGGCCACCGAAGTTGCCCTCACAACGTGGGTCCACGTCCCCATCTTTCACCGACGACGAATGAACAGTGAAATGAAATTTGGGGAGTGAGCTAGTGTGCTTGACACGCCGGCTGTGGACTGTAGCCGACGCACCTTCTCGCGTAAGCCATAGGCGTACTATACACCGACGGTGCTCCAAGATATTTTGTGTTGCATCTCACACGGTTGGTGATAATAAACTGTGTGCGATCTACTTGATTTATCGTCTTGATTTGAATTACGTAATGTGGTCACTGCTACAAAGGATGGTATTTGAATTGTTAGAACTTTTATCTGCAGTGAACATGCAACTGTAGGTGTGTCGTCAAAAAAATTGGAATTATTCAGGGTTCGTTTGGACGTTTTTATACATTAACTTGGTTTTGTAGGCATTGCAGGTGCATAATTCAAATTTGAACTACATGCACATTCTCCAGTGCATATAAACTGGTTGAAAAATCAAATATGTGTCCTTGGTTGCATGCTTAGGCCCCATGCTAGAAATGGGAATGAATTTCAAACACCCTGCCACCGTCTCTCGGCCGCAAACATTGAGATACCTGGTTTTTAAATTCTAGTAAATCCAAAACTCGTCTGAAATTCATGAAACTTGGCATGGTATCATGGAGCAGCATCAACATGCCGTGGTAAAATTTTTGTCCCATTTGGGGCAGGTTTGGGTATAAGCTTCTCACAAACCAGAGCTTCTCACAACAAGTGTGATGGTTTCCGTAGGGAACGCGCCACCTTTGGGGACGAAACGATATCCATTGCCACTTATTGCTTTCAAAAAAAATCGAGTGTCAACATAGAACAACAGGAGTGTTGTGTTCAATTTTGGAATTTTTTGGGGTTCGTTTGGACATTTTTATAAATTAACTGGGTTTTCCAGGCATTTTATGCGCATAACTCAAATTTGAACTACATGCACATTCTCCGATGCATATAAACTGGTTGAAAAAAATCAAATATGTGTCCTTGATTGCATGCTTAGGTCCAATGCAAGAAATTGGAATGAATTTCACACACACTGCCACCGTCACTCGGCCGCAAACATTGAGATACCTGGTTTTTAAATTCTAGTAAATCTAAAACTCGTCTGAAATTCATGAAACTTGGCATGCTATCATGGAGCGGTATCAACATGCCGTGGTAAATTTTTTGTCCCATTTGGGGCAGGTTTGGGTATAAGCTTCTCACAAACCAGAGCTTCTCACAACAAGTGTGATGGTTTTGGTAGGGAACGTGCCACCTTTGGGGACGAAACGATATCCGTTGCCTCTTATTGCTTTCAAAACTTTTCGAGTGTCAACATAGAACAACAGGAGTGTTGTGTTCAATTTTGGAATTTTTCGGGGTTCGTTTGGACATTTTTATACCTTAACTGGGTTTTCCAGGCATTTTATGCGCATAATTCAAATTTGAACTACATGCACATTCTCTAGTGCATATAAACTGGTTGAAAAAACAAATATGTGTCCTTGGTTGCATGCTTAGGTCCCATGCAAGAAATGGGAATGAATTTCAAACACCCTGCCACCGTCACTCGGCCGCAAACATTGAGAAACCTGGTTTTTAAATTCTAGTGAATCCAAAACTCGTCTGAAATTCATGAAACTTGGCATGCTATCATGGAGCGGCATCAACATGCCGTGGTAAAAAAATTGTCCCATTTGGGGCAGGTTTGGGTATAAGCTTCTCACAAACCAGAGCTTCTCACAACAAGCGTGATGGTTTCAGTAGGGAACGTGCCACCTTTGGGGACAACACGATATCCGTTGCCTCTTATTGCTTTCAAAAAATTTCGAGTGTCAGCATAGAACAACAGGAGTGTTGTGTTCAATTTTGGATTTTTTTCAGGGTTCGTCTGGACATTTTTATACATTAACTGGGTTTTCCAGGGATTTTATGCGCATAAATCAAATTTGAACTACATGCACATTCTCCAGTGCATATAAACTGGTTGAAAAATTAAATATGTGTCTTTGGTTGCAGGCTTAGGTCCCATGCAAGAAATGGGAATGAATTTCACACACCCTGCCACTGTCACTCGGCCGCAAACATTGAGATACCTGGTTTTTAAATTCTAGTAAATCCAAAACTCGTCTGAAATTCATGAAACTTGGCATGCTATCATGGAGCAGCATCAACATGCCGCGGTAAAATTTTGTCCCGTTTGGGGCAGGTTTCGGTATAAGCTTCTCACAAACCAGAGCTTCTCACAACAAGCTTGATGGTTTCGGTAGGGAACGTGCTACCTTTGGGGACGAAACGATATCCGTTGCCTCTTATTGCTTTCAAAAATTTCGAGTGTCAACATAGAACAACAGGAGTGTTGTGTTCAATTTTGGAATTTTTCGGGGTTTGTTTGGACATTTTTATATATTAACTGGGTATCCCTGGCATTTTATTCGCATAATTCAAATTTGAACTACATGCACATTCTCCAGTGCATATAAACTGGTTGAAAAATCAAATATGTGTCCTTGGTTGCATGCTTAGGTCCCATGCAAGAAATGGGAATGAATTTCAAACACCCTGCCACCGTCACTCGGCCGCAAACATTGAGATACATGGTTTTTAAATTCTAGTAAATCCAAAACTCGTCTGAAATTCATGAAACTTGGCATGCTATCATGGAGCGGCATCAACATGCCGTGGTAAAAATTTTGTCCCATTTAGGGCAGGTTTGGGTATAAGCTTCTCACAAACCTTAGCTTCTCACAACAAGCGTGATGGTTTCGGTAGGGAACGTGCCACCTTTGGGGACAAAATGATATCCGTTGCCTCTTATTGCTTTCAAAATCTTTCAAGTGTCAACATAGAACAACAGGAGTGTTGTGTTCAATTTTGGAATTTTTCGGGTTTTGTTTGGACATTTTTATGCATTAACTGGGTATCCCTGGCATTTTATTCGCATAATTCAAATTTGAACTACATGCACATTCTCCAGTGCATATAAACTGGTTGAAAAATCAAATATGTGTCCTTGGTTGCATGCTTAGGCCCCATACAAGAAATGGGAATGAATTTCAAACACCCTGCCATCGTCTCTCGGCCGCAAACATTGAGATACCTGGTTTTTAAATTCTAGTAAATCCAAAACTTGTCTGAAATTCATGAAACTTGGCATGGTATCATGGAGCGGCATCAACATGTCGTGTTAAAAAATTTGTCCCATTTGGGGCAGGTTTGGGTATAAGCTTCTCACAAACCAGAGCTTCTCACAACAAGCGTGATGGTTTCGGTAGGGAACGTGCCACCTTTGGGGACGAAACGATATCCGTTGCCTCTTATTGCTTTCAAAAATATTCTAGTGTCAACATAGAACAATAGGAGTGTTGTGTTTACTTTTGGAATTTTTGGGGTTCGTTTTGACATTTTTATACATTAACTGGGTTTTCTAAGCATTTCATGTGCATAATTCCAATTTGAACTACATGCACAAGCTCCAGTGCATATAAATTGGTGGAAAATCAAATCTGTGTCCTTCGGGGCATGCTTAGGTCCCATGCAAGAAATGGGAATGAATTTCAAACACCAGGGCACTGTTGATTGCCGGCAAAACGTTGAGGTACTTTGTTTTTAAATTCTAGTAAATCCATAACTCGTCTGAAATTCATGAAACTTGGCATGCTATAATGGAATGGCACCCGACATGCTGTGGTATTTTTCGTCTCCATTTTGAGAGAAGGTGCACTCTAATAATAGCCAACAAAGGCATTTTTGAAACAAATAGCTGCCACTGTAACATCTCAAACGTTTTGTATAATTTAAATTCGGTGTGTTATGTTAACCATTCACATGACGCCACGCCTCACTCTTTTAATGGCTAGGAGGTGCCGTGCGGACAGGTGCTTGAGTGTTGGACTAAACGAAAGGCGTGCGAGCTGTACTCCAATGCGGAGGCTCAATGGGAAGCATGCGAGCTGTACGCCGCGCGGACTCACCGGGAAGCGAGCCCTTTGACTTCCATGGCCGCCCGCCTTGCTCGCATCCTCTCCATTAATGGTGCCCAAGCCGCTGTTTAATTCGGTTTTTAGATATAAAACACTCATCGCAAACGTTTTAGTTAGAACACCCGTATGCAAACCGACAGCTTCCCCAGGAAGCCAAGGGAAAATGTGCCGAGTAGGATTTGTGCAGCTCTTGATCGCAAACGTTTAGATAGAACACCCGTATGCAAATTGAGGGCTACGGTCTTTCCCCTTAAGTCGAGGGAACATCCGTAGCGCAGGATTTGTGCATCCCTTCAATGGAAACGGTTGTTTTGGATGACCCGTGTGCAACCACGTACAAACAATTTGGTAAGATTTGCATCTGTCATATTGGGTATGTTGCCATTTGTCAAACTAGAAAGATTTACATTTGTTGATGTAGTAACATTGCCATTTGTCAATCCTTGTAACACTGCGATTTGTCAAAATATGCAGCTGAAATCACTAGCACTATCTAATTTTTGCAACTAAAATTCAGTAATTAAGTGTAGATTTCATTCATAGATTAAGCAATCGTTCTTAATTTATACAAACAGTTCAACTCGACAGCTGAAATGACCAAACTTTTCCCCAATTGTTGCCAACCACGTACTGAAATAGCTAGTTCAACTATATATACTAGCTAATTTTAAGTATGTTGTACAGTTCGACCACACATCTATAGTCAGATGAACTAAACAAAATAGCCCCTAAATACTACTACTACCACGGAGGGGCTTTGTGCTACTTCCGGCAGCCTCTCCTCTGCCGATCATGCTCAGTAAGAGGCAGAGGAGGAGGAGCTTACCGACGAGCTGGAGAAATGCAATACGGTGCCTGCCGCTGCTGCACGTTCAGCGACGCTCGCCAGCTCGAACGCCCACTGCCGCTCAAGACGATCCCTCTTGAAGCGGCCGGACTGCTCGTAGATCTCCTGATTCCTCGCCTCTGCGTCGGCGTGTGCTGCAGCCACGGCTGCGGTAAGGCTCTTTGCATGCTCGACGAGGCGCTCCTCCTCCTCCCGCAGGAACTCGATGTAGTGCGCAAGGTCGCTGACGCACGTGCGGGCCTCCACCTCCGCCTCCCTCCTTCGAGCGGCAGTGGCGGAGCGGGTGATGATCCCGGCGGTCGACGGTGGGCTGGCGGCCACAGCGGCCGACAATGGGGTAGCGGCCACGACCACCACCTCCCGCCTTCGGGCCGTGGTGGCGGAGCGGGTAACGGCCACGGTGGCCGGCAGTGGGGTGGCGGCCACAACGGCCACCTCCCGCCTTCGGGCCGCCGCGGCGGAGCGGGAGATGGCCCTGGCTTTTGACGGTGGTGTGGCGGCAACGGCGGTCGGCAACAGCTGCCGACGGGCAGCGGCGGTGGAGCGTGTGGTGGGTGTTCCGCGCACACCCAACAGGGATGCCACGCGCACTACACTACGCCGGGGATTGCGCCGCCTCCGCGGTGTAGCCTCCTAGCTAGATCTGTCCTCTGATGATGGCGGAGTGGCTGAGCGACAATGACAGACCGGTGCCATTGGCGATTGCGGGAGAAGCAGACGAGATAAGCTACAGGGAGGGAGGGGAAAATGTGACGCAGGACTCGCCGGCCGTGAGGTTTGTTATAGCAGGCCGGTAAGCATTGGGATTTTGGGGAATTTCACCGAGTCGGGTGGGAAGCTTGCGCGGGAACCTGCGAGGTTACGCGGGAACAGGCTCACCGACGATTCATTGGCACCACCGTTTGGACAAAAGAACGCCCCCGCGCGCTGCGCAAGCTTGCGTTGTAAGCCGTCTGCGGCAGCAAGGTGACAAGACGTGCGAGAGGAGGACAAAAGGACACTTACACATACGGTTAATAAAAAAATGATTGCGATTTAATTACCTACTATACCCATGTCCTGGTTTATAAGTAGGATTTAACTAATAAAATACGAATGCATGTCGCCAAAGATTATATCGTTGGAGTCATATTTGAACATAGTTTCCAGCTATACAATTTTTGTAACATGCATTAACACTTTTTTGGTTAAATTTAAGGTTATATACCAGCAAGCGTTTGCCCGCAACACATGCGGCTTATTCCATCACAAACAGCTCGGATGGATCAACTGTATGCCACGTATTGCACACGCAACTCTAATCTGATTCATGTTTGATGTCTCCGACATCGCTCGCACAGTTTGTCTTATTTGCCACGTATCACTGTGCCGGCCTCTGCTCGCGTCCCTCGGCAAGCTCTGCTCGCCGTTAGGCGCCGCGGCGCGCTCTGCTCGCGTCCATCGGCGCGCTCGGCTTGTGGACAGCTTTTCCTTGCGCGTTCAACTGCTATATGCATATATATATATGGTTGCTCGCCGTTGAGGCGACCGCGGAGCACTCTGCTCGCGTCCCTCCGCGCGCGCTCTGCCAGCGGTTGGGCGTGCGCACGATCACGTCGAGGGCCCCATATGCATGTGGTTGCGCCGCGCACATTTGCCACGCGATGCAGTTACGTGCGGCACGATGGAGTTACGCGCTGCAAATTAGAACTGCCATCAAGGGCCTGCCGATATTCCTGGTCGTCCAGCTTCCCCTTTAATTCTCGTGGCCATTATAACCTTAGTCTCTTCAACCTTTCGATCGCGCCCCACAACACAACAAGCACACCCACGACGACACATGTAGAGGGGATGTCCAGCGGCGCTCCAATGGAGTTTGGCGAGCATAGAGTGGAGACCCACGCGAGGGAGACGGATCTCTCGGTGGTGTACACCATCGACCCGGCCGTGGTGGACGACTACATCAACAGCATTGAGCAGTTGCTTGCTCGAGACAAGTACAAGGTGGTCGGCATCGACCTCCAGTACACCGCCGGTCGTCCCGGCATAGATTAGAAGGTTGTCGTCGCCCAGTTGTGCGTGCGCCATCATGTCCTCATCTACCACTACTGCATGGCCACAGAGCCTTGCGACCGTTTCAACAGGTTTGTCAACAGCACCGACTACAAGTTCGCCACGGTGGAAACCAAAGACGATGTAAATGCGCTCAGTGTTACGGGCTTGGCCTGCAAGAACCTTGTCGAAATCCATGGCCACTACAGGGTTTGGGGCAGCACGAAGAAGGACTCCCTGGTTGAACTCGCCTCGGCCATCATCAACCCCTACTACGAAAAGATGAAGCAGGATGCCCAGAGAACAAGTCCCCTATCCTGGCACAGGGCCTGGATGCGGCAACTGGATGAACCTCGCCTCAGGTTCGCGGCCAAGAGCATCCACACATGCTACGAGATGTACAGGCGGATCGTTGACATGAGGAAGTGCCTTGTTACCCAAATCGACGAGCCCGGATCGAGCCATAAGCAGAGCAAGCGTCACACGAAGTAGAAGATGATCAGATGATCGTTTATGCTAGTTAATCATGCATGTAATATATAGTTTACTTTATTGGTGTGTGGAAATGTCATGTGTGTAGTGGCCACCTATGTAATTATGCATGTAATAGTTTACTTTGGTGTGTGCAAATGCCATGGTTGTAGTAGCCACCTATGTAAGTGGATGTTTAATTTGGTTATGCAACCATGTCCTTATAAGTGTGTGTGTGTGTGTGTGTGTGTGTGTGTGTGTCTATATATATATATATATATGTTGTTGTTCTGTATGCAATCCCATCGCACAACACGCACGTCTTATTAGCCGCAACTGTCTGTGTTATTATTGGTCTTCAAACACATTTCTGATTACAGACCTATTTGCCGCGTATCACACACATCTTGTTAACTTGAACCGTTTTTGTTCTCATGTCTCAACACAAACAGTTCATCTGAGTAAACCGCATGCTGTATATCGCACACACCTTCATCTGGCTGACCATTTCTTTTGTGTTGCCTAATCACAAACAGTTCATCCGAGTGAACCGTATGCTGTATATCGCACACACACCTCCATTTGGCTGCCCATTTCTTTTGTTCCTCCTCATTGCAAACAGTTAATTGAACTGAACCGTATGCCCTGCATCGCACACGCAACTAAAATCTGAACCGTGTTTGATGGCTCCGCCATCGCAAACGTTTTGCACCTTTTTTGACGGTTTTTTTACACCACCGTTTGCGATTATGGCATCGCACACAATTTCGTCGAAGGGTCTCTGATCGTAGTGTCGCGTTAGCAGCATCCTGCAGTAGTGACCCTTCTTGTTTACTTCGCAACCATCAGTTATCAATATCTTCCATGCTAAACACATTAGTAGCGGTTCCCAAGCGATAAAGTAAAGGTTATGACTCCATAGGAGTTTTTGTTTGATTATTTGTAAGCTCTTTTCTTTTTGCAGTTTGGGACTGGGAATCCCTATTACCGCCCCTTTCTCGTGCGATGGCGAGTGAATAAACACTCATCCTGAGAATAATCCACTTAGCATGGAAGATACCGACTACCTCCTGTCATTCCATGAACGATCCAGGCACACAGAAAGGATATTTATTTGAAGTTTTTAGAGATGGCACATGCAAATTTACTTAGGACGGCAGGGTAATACCGCATATAGGTAGGTATGGTGGACTCATCTGGAATAACTTGGGTTTCAGGTTTTGGATGTACAAGTAGAATTCCCACTTAGTACAGGTGAATGCTAGCAAATAGGTTGGGAAGTGGCCAGCTAGAGAGCAACAACGGTCATGAACATGCATTATGCATAAGTAACATTGGACACTAGCATGAGTAGGATATGAACACCATGAACATAAATATCATACAGGCTATGTTGTTGTTGATTCAACTACATGCATGAACATGTGCCAAGTCAAGCCACTCGAACATTCAAAGGAGGATACCATATAGTCATACTACATCACAATCATTTTAATGCAATGTTGGCATCCAAGATAAATCATTATCCACTCCTAGCTACTTATGCATGGCACGAGAAACTATAATCTCTAATTGTCATTGCAAATATGTTTAATCATAATGGGCTGAATCATGGATACTAGGTTAAACATATTTACAAAAACAGAACAAGTCGAGTTCATACCCATTTCTCTCTGCCACGGCCAGTTCATCAAATATCGTCATTATTTCCTTTCACTTGCACGACCGAACGATGTGAAAATAATAATAGTGCAAGAGTGTCGTGGACTAAGCTGGAATCTGCAAACATTTTATTCAACCAGAGAAGACAAGGTAAAATGAGCTCTTTGCTAGATTAACAATTATGCAAATAAGAGCCACTCAACATTTTCATCGTGGTCTTCTCCTCGGTATGACTCAATAAAAAGAAAAGAAATTCAAAGAAACACACTGAAATGTTTTTGGAGTTTTTGTTTTTTCTTGAACAAGCAAAATAAAGGGAAAAGCAAAAACGAGAAAAACTATTTACAGGGAAAAACTCCCAACAAGCAAAAGAAGAACAAGGAAATCTTTTTGGGTTTTCTTTTTAGTGCTACAGCTAACTACTCTAGAAACAAAAATCAAAAGGAAGCACGAAATATTTTTGATTTTCTCAAAGTTTTTCAACACACAAGTGGAAAGCGAGAAAAATAAATTAAGCATGGATAATACAATGAAAAAGTGTGGACACCGACAAATGAAATGTGTGAACATGAATGTAAAGTCGATGGAAAACACGTACTCCCCCAAGCTTAGGCTTTTGGCCTAACTTGGTAATTAGTAGTCGAAGAAACCATGGGGTCCCATGTTGAAATCCTGAGGAGCAGGCACCTGCGGATCCCACTGCTGAGGCTCAGCCTATGTTGTAGCTAGGTTATTCCGGTAGGTGACGATGTCCACAGGCATAATCCTATATCCGCCCCTGGCAATAGGATCAAACAAAGCAGGTGCATGCAATGGAATAATATCATGAGTGATCACACTGAAAACCAGGTTATAAGGAATAGGGATGTTAGGGTAATCGGCAGCAATAAACTGGTGGTGTTCCATGGCCGCACGATCTAGGTGAACCTTGGGCAAAGGATAATCATGTTGGCGTATCTGAACGTTAAAGCGAGCTGCTAAGCGAGTAGCATAAATGCCACCATGTATTTTACCCTTGGATTTATTAATGTGGAGGTGACGTGCCACAATAGCTCCCAAGATATAAGTGTTGTCGCCTTCAAGTGCACGATGTAAAACAATCTGGGCACTAAGTGCGCCTACCTTCTCTCTAGCAAGTAAGCACTTTGCAATGAAAAGAGCAAAATAATGTACAGCAGGAAAGTGCAAGCTAGTGGCGATGACACTCGATACCCCTCTCTCATCCCCCACAGACAGAGTATGATAAAAGCCCTTGAACTCTGCAGGCCTAGGCTCTACTAAACCACCATCAGAAGGAAGTAAGCATATTTCACAGAACTCAGTAAGCGGTATCTGATGGGGTTCAGGGTATAAATTAAACTGCACTTCAGGGGGGATTATTCCTAGGAAGGAAACTAAAACTTTGCACAAAGGAATTTGTGAGGAGATGATACTGTTCACATTCAGCCATGATGAAGTCGGTGAGGCCGGCATTAGCAGCATATTGTGTAAACTCTTGAAGGATTCCAGCCCCTTCCATGAACGGGGTATGCAGCCATTCGCACGGCTGCAACTCCGCCATTCTCCGGGTGCGGAGATCACTATCAGATGGCTCCCCAATAACTCCCTTGAAGTTCTTCTTAGAAGCAAACTTCCTAAAGATACTCATGTTTTTCCTATGAACAAAAATTCTGAAATTTTTAGTCCACAAAATTTTCTCAACAAAACTTCACAAGATTGGTAGCAACTACTCATAAGGATGCATAGAGGCCATAGCAAGCATTCAAACTACTTAAAACTCTAAGAATTCAACATGCAAGCTCATCTATAGCAGCACCAAGAGTAGCTAATTATTCAAAATATAAACCACTAAAGCAAAAACTAATTGGACAAACGAAGGAGTCACATACCAAGCAACAACCCCCCCCCCCCCCCGAAATAGTTTCGAAAATGGAGCTTCGAGCAAAGAGATCGAAATCTGTGGGTTTGAGAGCAAGAACACGAGAGTGAGAGCAATGGTGATTTTTTTTCTGGAGGTAAGTGGTGATGTGGGATGAAGAGATAAGTAAGGGGGCCCACGTGGGGACCACAACCCACCAGGGCGCGCTTGGGGGTCCTGGCACGCCCACCTGGTGCACCTCCCTCCGATGTTATTTGCACCAAAAATTCTTAAATATTCAGAAAAAATCGTATTAAATTTTCAGAGCATTCTGAGAACTTTTAATTTTTTTCATTTTTTATTGCACGGGGAATTCAGAAAACAGGCAAATCATGGCATTTCATTTTATTTAACCAATAAAAACAGAAAACAAAAGGTAGGGACAGAAGGTAGTGCCTACTAAATTCATCAACTTCATACCTCTCAAAAATGATCCATTAATAAGGTTGATCAAGTCTTATTAACAACCACTTTCGATTAGCATGGAATCGAAGAACTTTCGTAAATCACTAAGTTACCTCAACAGGGATATGAATGTACCCAACAATAAGCATTTCATATTTATTTTTGATAGTAGGTAGAGGTAGTTGAAAACTTCCAATAGTGATTGTCGGAGATTTTTCAATAACGTTAATACCATTCACTTGGAATTATTTCTTCGGAAAGTGCACCGTATGCTCATTACCATTGATATGAAAAGTGACCTTGCTTTTATTGCAATCAATAACAGCCCCTACAGTATTCAAGAAGGGTCTATCAAGGATAATCGACATGTTGTCGTCCTCGTGCATCTCAACTATAATAAAGTCAGTCAAAACAGTAACATTAGCAACAACAATGGGCACATCCTCACAAATACCGATAGGTATGGCTGTTGATTTGTCAGCCATTTGCAAAGATATTTCAGTAGGTGTGAGTTTATTCAAATCAAGTCTTTTATATAAAGAGAAAGGCATAACACTAACACCAGCCAAATCACATAAAGTAGTTTTCACATAGTTTCTTTCGATGGAGCAAGGTATAGTTGGTATTCTTGGATCTCCAAGTTTTTTAGGTACTCCATCTTTAAAAGTATAATTAGCAAGCATGGTGGAGATTTCAGCTTCTTGTATTTTTCTCTTATTGGTGATGATGTCTTTCATGTACTTTGTGTAAGGAGGCATTTTTAAGATATCAGTCAAGCGAGTACGCAAAAAGACTGGCCTCAGCATTTCAGCAAAGCGTTCAAATTCTTCAGCATCTTTCTTTTTAGTTGACTTAGGTGGAAAGGGCATAGGTTTTTGAACCCATGGTTCTCTTTCCTTACTGTGTTTTCTAGCAACAAAGTCTCTTTTATCATATCTTTTATTCTTGGGTTGTGGGTTATCAAGATCAACTGCAGGTTCTATCTCAACATCATTGTCTGGTTCTTTATTATTTGTTTGAGTATCTTCATGAACCTCATCATTTTCTTTTTCATTATCAGAAGGTGAGTGTTCACTACCAGATTGGGTTTCAGCTTCAGAGATTGAAACTTCATTATCATTATCAGGAGGTTTTTCTACTTCAGGTTCACTAGAGGCATGCAAAGTCCTATCATTTTTATTCTTCTTTTTAGAAGTACTACGTGCATCCGTGTTAACTCTTTGAGAGTCTTGTTCAATTCTTTTCGGGTGTCCCTCAGGATAAAGTGGTTCCTGAGTCATTCTACCTCCTCTATTCATTACTCTAACAGCATGATCATTGATATTATTATTCATTTCATCGACCAACTCTCTTTGAGATTTAGCAACTTGTTCTAACTGAGTTTGAACCATAGAAGCATGCTTCCCCACACCTCTAACATCATTTTAGACTCTAAATAACAAGTCACTCAAGCAAGCAATCATATCAGAATTGTATTTCAATTGTTTCATAACATTTGCATTGAAGTGATCTTGCTTTTTTATATAATTCTCAAACTCATAAAGGCATTGGCTAGGGTGCATATTGTGAGGATTATCATTATCATTGAATTTCATTAGAGAATTTACCTCTACCACCTTAGGTGGGGGTGGTGTATTAAGCCCATGTATTTCTTCAATAGGAGGTGAATTTTTTACATCCTCAGCCTTAATACCTTTTTCCTTCATAGATTTCTTTGCCTCTTGCATATATTCAGGACTGAGATATAAGATACCCCTCTTCTTCGGAGTGGGTAGGTGGTTCGGGAAGAGTCCAATCATCATAATTTTTCAATATGTTATTCAATAATTCTTCAGCTTGCCCAATAGTTCGTTCCCTGAAAACACAACCAGCACCACTTTCTAGGAAATCCCTAGAAGCATCGGTTAGTCCATTATAGAAGATATCAAGTATTTCACTTTTCTTAAGAGGATGATCAGGCAAAGCATTAAGCAAATGGAGAAGCCTCCCCCAAGCTTGTGGGAGACTCTCTTCTTCAATTTGCGCAAAGTTAAATATTTCCTGTAAAGCATCTTGTTTCTTATGAGCAGGGAAATATTTTTCAGAGAAGTAATAAATCATATCCTAGGGACTACACACACAAACAGGAGCAAGACTATTGTACCAAGCTTTAGCATCACCCTTTAATGGGAACAGAAATAATTTGAGAATATAGTAATAGCGAATTTTCTCATCATGAGCAAAAAGGGTGGCTATGTCATTCAACTTAGTAAGATGTGCCACAACAGTTTCGGTTTCCAAACCATGGAAAGGATCAGATTCAACCAAAGTAATTAACTCTGGGTCGACATAGAATTCATAATCCTTATCATCAATAAAGATAGGTGAAGTAGCAAACTTAGGATCACATTTCATTCTAGCATTCAGAGATTTTTCTTTATACTTGCATAATAATTTCTCTAGATCATCTCTATCCTACAAGCAAGAATATCTCTGGTTGTCTCCTCATTCATGACATAACTTCCCAGTACCTTAGGCAATTCATATCTAGGAGGGCTAGTTCTAGTAGGTGTTTCAAGATTTTCAGTTTCAAGCTCATCGTCAGTTTCAACAATATCATGTTGTCTTACTATAGCAATTTGTTCATCAAGAAATTCACCTAGTGGCACATCGTCATCAAGCAAGGTACCAGCATCACCATAAGCATCATTCATAGCAGAAGTAGTATCATCAATAACTTGCGACATATCAGGATTGATACATGTGGTGGTGTTGCAAGTTTACTTATAACAGAAGGTGAATCTAAAGCAGAGCTAGATGGCAGTTCCTTACCTCCCCTCGTCTTAGAGGGAAAAATCTTAGTCTTAGCATCCTTCAGATTCTTCATAGTGATAGATTGATAATAATCCCAAGTGACTCAACATATATAGTTATGCTCCCCAGCAACGGCGCCAGAAAAAGGTCTTGATAACCCACAAGTATATGGGATCACAACAGTTTTCGAGGGTAGAGTATTCGACCCAAATTTATAGATTTGACACAAGGGGAGCCAAAGAATATTTGCAAGTATTAGCAGCTGAGTTGTCAATTCAACCACACCGGGAGATTAATTATCTATAGCAAAGTGATCAGTAGCAAAGTAGTATGATAGTTTTGATAATAGTAGCAGCAATAGTAACGGTAACAGTGATAGCAGTAATTTTGTAGCAAGTGCAACAGTAGCGATAGCAGTGGTAACTTAGCAAGAACAATATAAGATAAATTCATAGGCATTGGATCGATGATTTGTTGGATGATATTCATCATGTGACAGTCATAAACTAGGGCGATACGGCACTAGCTCCAGTTCATAAATATAGTGTAGGCATGTATTCCGTAAATAGTCATACGTGCTTATGGAAAGAACTTGCATGACATCTTTTGTCCTACCCTCCTGTGGCAGCGGGGTCCTATTGGAAACTAAGGGATATTAAGGCCTCCTTTTAATATAGAACCGAAACAAAGCATTAACACACGGTGAATACATGAACTCCTCAAACTACGGTCATCACCGGGAGTGGTCCCGACTATTGTCACTCCGGGGTTGCCGGATCATAACACGTAGTAGGTGACTATAACATGCAAGATCGGATCTAGAACATAGATATAATGGTGATAACATAAACGGTTCAGATCTGAAATCATGGCACCCGGGCCCAAAGTGACAAGCATTAAGCATGGCAAAGTCATAGCAATATCAATCTCAAAACATAGTGGATACTAGGGATCAAGCACTAACAAAACTAACTAGATTACATGATGAATCTCATCCAACTCCTCATCGACCAGCGAGCCTACGAAGGAATTACTCACTCCCGGTGGGGAGCATCATTGAATTAGCGATGGAGAAGGGTTGGTGATGACGAAGATCGAAGATCCCCCTCTCCGGAGCCCAAAACGGACTCCAGATCTGGCCTCCCGATGAAGAACAGGAGACGGCGGCGGCTCCGTCTCGTGGAACGTGATAATTCTTTCTCCTTGATTTTTTCCTGGAAAAATAGGATTTTATAGCGTCGATTTCAGGATCTGCAGGGCCACCAGGTGGGGACAACCCACCTGGGCGCGCCTGGTGGGGGGTGCAGGCGCGCCCTGGTGGGTTGTGCCCACCCAGGTGCCCTCCTCTGGTGGTTCCTAGCTCCAAAAATTCTCTTTTATTATATAAAAAATCCTCGCAAAGTTTCGTTCCATTCCGAGAACTTTAATTTCTGCACAAAAACAAGACCATGATAGTTCTGCTGAAAACAGCGTCAGTCCGGGTTAATTTCATTCAAATCATGCAAATTAGAGTCCAAAACAAGAGGAAAAGCGTTAGGAAAAGTAGATACGATGGAGACGTATCAATACCCTACTGCCAAGTCAGATGACGATAGAAAAATGGTCCGATCCGTTATTATTATTATTATTACTATTATTATTATTTTGCACTTGAGGTCAAAATGTGATAACTTAGCGAGAAGGGTCAAAACAGTGACCGGGACCAAAATGGGAGGAAGGCATCTAGCCAGGTGAAGCGTTTGCTGTCGTAGCTTGGAAGAGTTAGACCAACTCCAACGCGGTGACCCATTTCCAAAATGCGCCGACCCATTTCCAAAACGCGTCTGCTTCGCGTCCGTGCGGACCCATTTCCGGCCCAAATTTAGGCCAAAAATGCGTCAGCGCGGATGTGAAGCGGACGCGCCACGCATCCTCTCGGTGTCCGCCGTGTCCCCACATGGCGGCCGGTCAACTACCTCCCGCGTCTTTATTAATGACGACCACCGACCGCGGGCCCACGGATCAGCGACGACAGACGGCCTTTTTTTAATCCAAGCGTGCGGGGGGGCGTCCTCATCCTCTTCCAGATGCCCGTCCTCATCTAGCCACCCCTCTGCTCCCCCGTCGGCGACAACCCTAGCCACCACGGGCTTCTTCGCCGGCAAGAACAAGGGAAAGGCTCCCACCGGCCCTTCGCACCCCCCGCCTCCGTCGGCGTCTTCCCGCCCGCCTAGGCTACAGATAAGCGTCCAAGTGCACCAGGCGAGGTGGCACTGGGAGCACCGCATCCCCCTCCCGTATCCCGACGTCACGCTGCCACATGACTGGCATTTGGATCCGGAGAGGATCCCAGTGTTGTCGGTGTCGCGGGTCGGCGCGGGCGCACGCGAAGGATGTGCGGCGCCGACGGCAACAGCTGACGCCGGAGCAGTGCCTCAACCCCGCCTACGCAGCAGACTCTTCCGATTGGGATGTCTGGTTCGCGTTCGAGCATGAGGGGCAACGCAAGGCACGATGTCCAGCACGTGCGGGCTGGCACCCCGCCGCCCCTCGTCGTGCGCGACGAGGACCAAAAGGAGGAGGCCGCCTATTAGGCGACGCTGGCGGCTACCCTCCATGAAAGCAAGGAGGAAGGGCGACGCGAGGAGGGGGAGAAGGAGGCGCCGTACCAGGCGCGCTTGTCGGAGGCCATCGCGCTCTCTGCTGTCGGTGACTGCGTCGTGCCACCGCTGATTCCGCCTTCCCTGCCAAAGCCGAGCCGGCGCCGACACCCGTCAAGCCCGAGCGCTACACATGGAATGGGTACGTGCGCAGGAGCTGACCTACCTAGAGCAATGGCGGCAGCGCAGGTGATATGTCTCCAACGTATCTATAATTTTTGATTGTTCCATGCTATTATATTATCCATCTAGGATGTTTTATATGCATTTATATGCTATTTTATATGATTTTTGGGACTAACCTATTAACCTAGAGCCCAGTGCCAGTTTCTGTTTTTTCCTTGTTTTTGAGTATCGCAGAAAAGGAAAACCAAACGGAGTCCAATTGACCTGAAAATTGACAGAGCTTATTTTTGGACCAGAAGAAGCCCACGGAGCATCGGAGAAGGACCAGGGGAGTCCCGAGGCCACCACCAGGGTGGGGGGCGCGCCCTACCCCCCATGGGCGCGCCCCCCTACCTCGTGGCCGCCTCTAGGACCCCCTGACTTGTTCCCGATGCCAACACCTCTTATATATACCCAAACTTCCAGAAAGAAACCTAGATCGGGAGTTCCGCTGCCGCAAGCCTCTGTAGCCACCGAAAACCAATCTAGACCCGTTCCGGCACCCTGCCCGAGGGGGGGAATCCCTCTCTGGTGGGCATCTTCATCATCCCGGCGCTCTCCATGATGAGGAGGGAGTAGTTCACCCTCGGGGCTGAGGGTATGTACCAGTAGCTATGTGTTTGATCTCTCTCCCCCTCTACTCTCTTGTAATGGATTGAGTTTTCCCTTTGAAGTTATCTTATCAGACTGAGTCTTTAAGGATTTGAGAACACTTGATGTATGTTTTGCATGTGCTTATCTGTGGTGACAATGGGATATCCACGTGATCTACTTGATGTATGTTTTGGTGATCAACTTGCGGGTTCCGTAACATTGTGAACTTATGCATCGGGGTTGGCACACGTTTTCGTCTTGACTCTCCGGTAGAAACTTTGGGGCACTCTTTGAAGTTCTTTGTGTTGGTTGAATAGATGAATTTGAGATTGTGTGATGCATATCGTACAATCATACCCACGGATACTTGAGGTGACATTGGAGTATCTAGGTGACATTAGGGTTTTGGTTGATTTGTATCTTAAGGTGTTATTCTAGTACGAACTCTATGATAGATCGATCAGAAAGAATAACTTTGAGGTGGTTTCGTACCCTACAATAATCTCTTCGTTTGTTCTCCGCTATTAGTGACTTTGGAGTGACTCTTTGTTGCATGTTGAGGGATAGTTATATGATCCAATTATGTTATTATTGTTGAGAGAACTTGCACTAGTGGAAGTATGAACCCTAGGCCTTGTTTCAACGCATTGCAATACCGTTTACGCTCACTTTTACCACTGGCTACCTTGCTGTTTTTATATTTTCATATTACAAAAACCTATATCTACCATCCATATTGCACTTGTATCACCATCTCTTCGCCGAACTAGTGCACCTATACAATTTACCATTGTATTGGGTGTGTTGGGGACACAAGAGACTCTTTGTTATTTGGTTGCAGGGTTGTTTGAGAGAGACCATCTTCAACCTACGCCTCCCACGGATTGATAAACCTTAGGTCATCCACTTGAGGGAAATTTGCTACTGTCCTACAAACCTCTGCACTTGGAGGCCCAACAACGTCTACAAGAAGAAGGTTGCATAGTAGACATCAAGCAGTTTCTGGCGCCGTTGTCGGGGAGGTGAGTGCTTGAAGGTATATCTTTAGATCTTGTAATTGTATCTTTTAGTTTCTTGTTTTATCACTAGTTTAGTTTATAAAAGAAAACTACAAAAAAAATGGAATTGAGGATGCCTCATATGCTTCATCTTTTTAATGTCTTCTGTGAAAATAAGGATTCCGATAATTGTGCTCAATTGCTAGAGGAAGAATGCATTAGAATGTTTGGCACTAAATATGTGAATGATGAGCATGATTGCAATGTTGTTAGTATGAATTCTTTGAATACCCATGATGCTAATGATATGCAAAGCCACAAGCTTGGGGATGCTATGTTTGATGAAGATGATATGTTTAGTCCCCCAAGTTTTGATGAGAGAATTTATTATGATGAAAGCATGCCTCCTATTTATGATGATTATTGTGATGACACGTATGCTATAAAGAATAAAGATAACCATGAAACTTGTCATCGTGATTTTAATTTTCAATTGGATTATGCTTCACATGATAGTTATTTTGTTGAGTTTGCTCCCACTACTATTCATGAGAACAAATTTGCTTATGTGGAGAGTAATAAAATTTCTATGCTTGTGGATCATGAAAAGAATGATTTATGTGATAGTTATATTGTTGAATTCATTCATGATGCTACTGAAAATTATTGTGAGGGAGGAATATATGCTTGTAGGAATTGCAGCAATATCAAGTTTCCTCTCTATGTGTTAAAAGTTTTGAAGTTATGCTTGTTTTGCCTTCCTATGCTAGTTGATTATTGTTCCCATAAGTTGTTTGCTCACAAAATCCCTATGCATAGGAAGTGGGTTAGACTTAAATGTGCTAGTCATATTCTTCATGGTGCTCTCTTTATGTTTCAATTCTTATCTTTTATGTGAGCATCATTGAAATCATCATGCTTAGCTAGGGGCGTTAAACGTTAGCGCTTGTTGGGAGGCAACCCAATTTTATTTTTGTTTCTTGCTTTTTGTTTCTGTTTAGTAATAAAAAATTCATCTAGCCTCTGTTTAGATGCGGTTTTATGTTTTAATTAGTGTTTGTGCCAAGTAGAACCTTTGGGAAGACTTGGGTGAAGTCTTTATGATCTTGCTGTAAAAAACAGAAACTTTAGCGCTCACGAGATTAGCTGCCATTTTTTTAATGGAGAGTGCTTTTAGGTTGATTCTTTTTGCATATGATTAATAGACAAATTCCTCAGGTCCACCAATTTATTTCAAAAAATTTGGAGTTACAGAGGTATACGCTTGATACAGATTGCTACAGACTGTTCTGTTTTTGACAGATTCTGTTTTCTATGTGTTGTTTGCTTATTTTGATGAATCTATGAGTAGTATCGGAGGGTATGAACCATAGAGAAGTTGGAATTGTTGGGGAACGTAGTAATTTCAAAAAAATTCCTACGCACACGCAAGATCATGGTGATGCATAGCAACGAGAGGGGAGAGTGTTGCCTACGTACCCTCGTAGACCGAAAGTGGAAGCGTTAACACAACGCGGTTGATGTAGTCGTACGTCTTCACGATCCGACCGATCAAGTACCGAACGCACGGCACCTCCGAGTTCAGCACACGTTCAGCTCGATGACGTCCCTCGAACTCCGATCCAGCCGAGTGTTGAGGGAGAGTTTCGTCAGCACGACGGCGTGGTGACGATGATGATGTTCTACCGACGCAGGGCTTCGCCTAAGCACCGCTACGATATTATCGAGGTGTAATATGGTGGAGGGGGCACCGCACACGGCTAAAAGATCATTGAACAATTGTGTGTAGAGAGGTGCCCCCTGCCCCCGTATATAAAGGAGCAAGGGGGAGGCCGCCGGCCAAGGGAGGGGGGAAAAGGTGGAGGGGAGGAAGGAAGGGGGGCGCCGCCCCCCTCTCCTTGTCCTATTCGGACTGGGGGGAGGGGCGCGCGGCCCTGCCCTGGCCTCCTCTCCTCTCTTCCACCTAGGCCCAATAAGGCCCATTAAGTTACCGGGGGGTTCCGGTAACCTCCCGGTACTCCGGAAAAATCCCGATTTCACCCGGAACACTTCCGATGTCCAAACATAGGCTTCCAATATATCAATCTTTATGTCTCGACCATTTCGAGACTCCTCGTCATGTCCGTGATCACATCCGGGACTCCGAACAACCTTCGGTACATCAAAACATATAAACTCATAATATAACTGTCATCGTAACGTTAAGCATGCGGACCCTACGGGTTCGAGAACTATGTAGACATGACCGAGACACCTCTCCGGTCAATAACCAATAGCGGAACCTGGATGCTCATATTGGTTCCCACATATTCTACGAAGATCTTTATCGGTCAGACCGCATAACAACATACGTTGTTCCCTTTGTCATCGGTATGTTACTTGCCCGAGATTCGATCGTCGGTATCTCGATACCTAGTTCAATCTCGTTACCGGCAAGTCTCTTTACTCGTTCCGTAATGCATCATCCCGCAACTAACTCATTAGTCACAATGCTTGCAAGGCTTATAGTGATGTCTATTACTGAGTGGGCCCAGAGATACCTCTCCGACAATCGGAGTGACAAATCCTAATCTCGAAATACGCCAACCCAACAAGTACCTTTGGAGACACCTATAGAGCACCTTTATAATCACCCAGTTACATTGTGACGTTTGGTAGCACACAAAGTGTTCCTCCGGTAAACGGGAGTTGCATAATCTCATAGTCATAGGAACATGTATAAGTCATGAAGAAAGCAATAGCAACATACTAAACGATCGAGTGCTAAGCTAACGGAATGGGTCAAGTCAATCACATCATTCTCCTAATGATTTGATCCCGTTAATCAAATGACAACTCATGTCTATGGCTAGGAAACATAACCATCTTTGATCAACGAGCTAGTCAAGTAGAGGCATACTAGTGACACTCTGTTTGTTTATGTATTCACACATGTATTATGTTTCCGGTTAATACAATTCTAGCATGAACAATAAACATTTATCATGATATAAGGAAATAAATAATAACTTTATTATTGCCTCTAGGGCATATTTCCTTCAGTCTCCCACTTGCACTAGAGTCAATAATCTAGATTACACAGTAATGATTCTTACACCCATGGAGTCTTGGTGTTGATCATGTTTTGCTCGTGGAAGAGGCTTAGTCAACGGGTCTGCAACATTCAGATCCGTATGTATCTTGCAAATTTCTATGTCTCCCACCTGGACTAAATCCCAGATGGAATTGAAGCGTCTTTTGATGTGCTTGGTTCTCTTGTGAAATCTGGATTCCTTTGCCAAGGCAATTGCACCAGTATTGTCACAAAAGATTTTCATTGGTCCCGATGCACTAGGTATGACACCTAGATCGGATATGAACTCCTTCATCCAGACTCCTTCATTTGCTGCTTCCGAAGCAGCTATGTACTCCGCTTCACACGTAGATCCCGCCACGACACTTTGCTTAGAACTGCACCAACTGACAGCTCCACCGTTCAATGTAAATACGTATCCGATTTGCGATTTAGAATCGTCTGGATCAGTGTCAAAGCTTGCATCAACGTAACCATTTACGATGAGCTCTTTGTCACCTCCATAAACGAGAAACATATCCTTAGTCCTTTTCAGGTATTTCAGGATGTTCTTGACCGCTGTCCAGTGATCCACTCCTGGATTACTTTGGTACCTCCCTGCTAAACTTATAGCAAGGCACACATCAGGTCTGGTACACAGCATTGCATACATGATAGAGCCTATGGCTGAAGCATAGGGAACATCTTTCATCTTCTCTCTATCTTCTGCAGTGGTCGGGCATTGAGTCTTACTCAATCTCACACCTTGTAGTACAGGCAAGAACCCTTTCTTTGCTTGATCCATTTTGAACTTCTTCAAAACTTTGTCAAGGTATGTGCTTTGTGAAAGTCCAATTAAGCGTCTTGATCTATCTCTATAGATCTTGATGCCTAATATATATGCAGCTTCACCGAGGTCTTTCATTGAAAAACTCTTATTCAAGTATCCCTTTATGCTATCCAGAAATTCTATATCATTTCCAATCAGCAATATGTCATCCACATATAATATCAGAAATGCTACTGAGCTCCCACTCACTTTCTTGTAAATACAGGCTTCTCCAAAAGTCTGTATAAAACCAAATGCTTTGATCACACTATCAAAGCATTTATTCCAACTCCGAGAGGCTTGCACCAGTCCATAAATGGATCGCTGGAGCTTGCACACTTTGTTAGCTCCCTTTGGATCGACAAAACCTTCCGGTTGCATCATATACAACTCTTCTTCCAGAAATCCATTCAGGAATGCAGTTTTGACATCCATTTGCCAAATTTCATAATCATAAAATGCGGCAATTGCTAACATGATTCGGACAGACTTAAGCATCGCTACGGGTGAGAAGGTCTCATCGTAGTCAATCCCTTGAACTTGTCGAAAACCTTTCGCAACAAGTCGAGCTTTATAGACAGTAACATTACCGTCAGCGTCAGTCTTCTTCTTGAAGATCCATTTATTTTCAATGGCTTGCCGATCATCGGGCAAGTCAACCAAAGTCCATACTTTGTTCTCATACATGGATCCCATCTCGGATTTCATGGCCTCAAGCCATTTTGCGGAATCTGGGCTCACCATCGCTTCTTCATAGTTCGTAGGTTCGTCATGGTCTAGTAACATAACCTCCAGAACAGGATTACCGTACCACTCTGGTGCGGATCTTAATCTGGTTGACCTACGAGGTTCAGTAATAACTTGATCTGAAGTTTCATGATCATTATCATTAACTTCCTCACTAATTGGTGTAGGTGTCGCAGAAACTGGTTTCTGTGATGATCTACTTTCCAATAAGGGAGCAGGTACAGTTACCTCATCAAGTTCTACTTTCCTCCCACTCACTTCTTTCGAGAGAAACTCCTTCTCTAGAAAGGATCCATTCTTAGCAACGAATGTCTTGCCTTCGGATCTGTGATAGAAGGTGTACCCAACAGTCTCCTTTGGGTATCCTATGAAGACACATTTCTCCGATTTAGGTTCGAGCTTATCAGGTTGAAGTTTCTTCACATAAGCATCGCAACCCCAAACTTTAAGATACGACAACTTTGGTTTCTTGCCAAACCATAGTTCATAAGGCGTCGTCTCAACGGATTTCGATGGTGTCCTATTTAGAGTGAATGCAGCCGTCTCTAAAGCATAACCCCAAAACGATAGCGGTAAATCAGTAAGAGACATCATAGATCGCACCATATCTAGTAAAGTACGATTACGACGTTCGGACACACCATTACGTTGTGGTGTTCCGGGTGGCGTGAGTTGCGAAACTATTCCGCATTGTTTCAAATGTAGGCCAAACTCGTAACTCAAATATTCTCCTCCACGATCTGATCGTAGAAACTTTATTTTCTTGTTACGATGATTTTCAACTTCGCTCTGAAATTCTTTGAACTTTTCAAATGTTTCAGACTTATGTTTCATTAAGTAGATATACCCATATCTGCTCAAATCATCTGTGAAGGTGAGAAAATAACGATATCCGCCACGAGCCTCAATATTCATCGGACCACATACATTTGTATGTATGATTTCCAACAAATCAGTTGCTCTCTCCATAGTTCCGGAGAACGGTGTTTTAGTCATCTTGCCCATGAGACACGGTTCGCAAGTACCAAGTGATTCATAATCAAGTGATTCCAAAAGTCCATCATTATGGAGTTTCTTCATGCGCTTTACACCGATATGACCTAAACGGCAGTGCCACAAATAAGTTGCACTATCATTATCAACTCTGCATCTTTTGGCTTTGACATTATGAATATGTGTCACTACTATCGAGATTCATTAAGAATAGACCACTCTTCAAGGGTGCATGACCATAAAAGATATTACTCATATAAATGGAACAACCATTATTCTCTGATTTAAATGAATAACCGTCTCGCATCAAACAAGATCCAGATATAATGTTCATGCTCAACGCTGGCACCAAATAACAATTATTTAGGTCTAATACTAATCCCGAAGGTAGATGTAGAGGTAGCGTGCCGACCACGATCACATCGACTTTGGAACCATTTCCCACGCGCATCGTCACCTCGTCCTTACCCAATCTTCGCTTAATCCGTAGCCCCTGTTTCGAGTTGCAAATATTAGCAACAGAACCAGTATCAAATACCCAGGTGCTACTGCGAGCATTAGTAAGGTACACATCAATAACATGTATATCACATATACCTTTGTTAACCTTGCCATCCTTCTTATCCGCCAAATACTTGGGGCAGTTCCGCTTCCAGTGACCAGTCTGCTTGCAGTAGAAGCACTCAGTTTCAGGCTTAGGTCTAGACTTGGGTTTCTTCTCCTGAACAGCAACTTGCTTGCTGTTCTTCTTGAAGTTCCCCTTCTTCTTCCCTTTGCCCTTTTTCTTGAAACTAGTGGTCTTATTGACCATCAACACTTGATGCTCCTTTTTGATTTCTACCTCCGCTGCCTTTAGCATTGCGAAGAGCTCGGGAATTGTCTTATTCATCCCTTGCATGTTATAGTTCATCACGAAGCTCTTGTAGCTTGGTGGCAGTGATTGAAGAATTCTGTCAATGACGCTATCATCCGGAAGATTAACTCCCAGTTGAATCAAGTGATTATTATACCCAGACATTTTGAGTATATGCTCACTGACAGAACTATTCTCTTCCATCTTGCAGCTGTAGAACTTATTGGAGACTTCATATCTCTCAATCCGGGCATTTGCTTGAAATATTAACTTCAACTCCTGGAACATCTCATATGCTCCATGACGTTCAAAACGTCGTTGAAGACCCGGTTCTAAGCCGTAAAGCATGGCACACTGAACTATCGAGTAGTCATCAGCTTTGCTCTGCCAGACGTTCATAACTTCTGGTGTTGCTCTTGCAGGAGGCCTGGCACCCAGCGGTGCTTCCAGGACGTAATTCTTCTGTGCAGCAATGAGGATAATCCTCAAGTTACGGACCCAGTCCGTGTAATTGCTACCATCATCTTTCAACTTTGCTTTCTCAAGGAACGCATTAAAATTCAACGGAACAACAGCACGGGCCATCTATCTACAATTAACATAGACAAGCAAGATACTATCAGGTACTAAGTTCATGATAAATTTAAGTTCTATTAATCATATTACTTAAGAACTCCCACTTAGATAGACATCCCTCTAATCCTCTAAGTGATCACGTGATCCATATCAACTAAACCATGTCCGATCATCACGTGAGATGGAGTAGTTTCAATGGTGAACATCACTATGTTGATCATATCTACTATATGATTCACGCTCGACCTTTCAGTCTCCGTGTTCCGAGGCCATATCTGCATATGCTAGGCTCATCAAGTTTAACCTGAGTATTCCGCGTGTGCAACTGTTTTGCACCCGTTGTATTTGAACGTAGAGCCTATCACACCCGATCATCACGTGGTGTCTCAGCACGAAGAACTTTCGCAACGGTGCATACTCAGGGAGAACACTTTTTTTCTTGAAATTTTAGTGAGAGATCATCTTATAATGCTACCGTCAATCAAAGCAAGATAAGATGCATAAAAGATAAACATCACATGCAATCAATATAAGTGATATGATATGGCCATCATCATCTTGTGCTTGTGATCTCCATCTCTGAAGCACCGTCATGATCACCATCGTCACCGGTGCGACACCTTGATCTCCATCGTAGCATCGTTGTCGTCACGCCAACTATTGCTTTTACGACTATCACTACCGCTTAGTGATAAAGTAAAACAATTACATGGCGATTGCATTTCATACAATAAAGCGACAACCATATGGCTCCTGCCAGTTGCCGATAACTCGGTTACAAAACATGATCATCTCATACAATAAAATATAACATCATGTCTTGACCATATCACATCACAACATGCCCTGCAAAAACAAGTTAAACGTCCTCTACTTTGTTGTTGCAAGTTTTACGTGGCTGCTACGGGCTTAGCAAGACATCAAAACCACAACGATAGTTTGTCAAGTTGGTGTTGTTTTAACCTTCGCAAGGACCGGGCGTAGCCACACTCGGTTCAACTAAAGTGAGAGAGACAGACACCCGCTAGTCACCTTTAAGCATCGAGTGCCCGCAACGGTGAAACCAGTCTCGCGTAAGCGTATGCGTAATGTCGGTCCGGGCCGCTTCATCTCACAATACCGCCGAACCAAAGTATGACATGCTGGTAAGCAGTATGACTTATATCGCCCACAACTCACTTGTGTTCTACTCGTGCATAACATCAACGCATAAAACCAGGCTCGGATGCCACTGTTGGGGAACGTAGTAATTTCAAAAAAATTCCTACGCACACGCAAGATCATGGTGATGCATAGCAACGAGAGGGGAGAGTGTTGTCTACGTACCCTCGTAGACCAAAAGCGGAAGCGTTAACACAACGCGGTTGATGTAGTCGTACGTCTTCACGATCCGACCGATCAAGTACCGAACGCACGGCACCTCCGAGTTCAGCACACGTTCAGCTCGATGACGTCCCTCGAACTCCGATCCAGCCGAGTGTTGAGGGAGAGTTTCGTCAGCACGACGGCGTGGTGACGATGATGATGTTCTACCGACGCAGGGCTTTGCCTAAGCACCGCTACAATATTATCGAGGTGTAATATGGTGGAGGGGGGCACCGCACACAGCTAAAAGATCGTTGAACAATTGTGTGTAGAGAGGTGCCCCCTGCCCCCGTATATAAAGGAGCAAGGGGGAGGCCGCCGGCCAAGGGAGGAGAGGCGCGCCAGGAGGAGTCCTACTCCTACCGGGAGTAGGACTCCCCCCCTTTCCATGTTGGACTAGGAGAGGAAGGGGGGAAACGTGGAGGGGAGGAAGGAAGGGGGGCGCCCCCCCCCCCCCCTCTCCTTGTCCTATTCGGACTGGGGGGGAGGGGCGTGCGGCCCTGCCCTGGCCTCCTCTCCTCTCTTCCACCTAGGCCCAATAAGGCCCATTAAGTTACCGGGGGGTTCCGGTAACCTCCCGGTACTCCGGAAAAATCCCGATTTCACCCGGAACACTTCCGATGTCCAAACATAGGCTTCCAATATATCAATCTTTATGTCTCGACCATTTCGAGACTCCTCGTCATGTCCGTGATCACATCCGGGACACTGAACAACCTTCGGTACATCAAAACATATAAACTCATAATATAACTATCGTCGTAACGTTAAGCGTGCGGACCCTACGGGTTCGAGAACTATGTACACATGATCGAGACACCTCTTCGGTCAATAACCAATAGCGGAACCTGGATGCTCATATTGGTTCCCACATATTCTACGAAGATCTTTATCGGTCAGACCGCATAACAACATACGTTGTTCCCTTTGTCATCGGTATGTTACTTGCCCGAGATTCGATCGTCGGTATCTCGATACCTAGTTCAATCTCGTTACCGGCAAGTCTCTTTACTCGTTCCGTAATACATCATCCCGTAACTAACTCATTAGTCACAATGCTTGCAAGGCTTATAGTGATGTGTATTACTGAGTGGGCCCAGAGATACCTCTCCGACAATCGGAGTGACAAATCCTAATCTCGAAATACGCCAACCCAACAAGTACCTTTGGAGACACCTGTAGAGCACCTTTATAATCACCCAGTTACATTGTGACGTTTGGTAGCACACAAAGTGTTCCTCCGGTAAACGGGAGTTGCATAATCTCATAGTCATAGGAACATGTATAAGTCATGAAGAAAGCAATAACAACATACTAAACGATCGAGTGCTAAGCTAACGGAATGGGTCAAGTCAATCACATCATTCTCCTAATGATGTGATCCCGTTAATCAAATGACAACTCATGTCTATGGCTAGGAAACATAACCATCTTTGATCAACGAGCTAGTCAAGTAGAGGCATACTAGTGACACTCTGTTTGTTTATGTATTCACACATGTATTATGTTTCCGGTTAATACAATTCTAGCATGAACAATAAACATTTATCATGATATAAGGAAATAAATAATAACTTTATTATTGCCTCTAGGGCATATTTCCTTCAGGAATACAGTAGATATTACACCAATATGAATTTAGAATGAGTTCACAACAGTACCTAAGTGGTGGTTTTATTTTGTTATACTAACGGGGCTTACGAGTTTTCTATTGAGTTTTGTGTTGTGAAGTTTTCAAGTTTTTGGTAAAGATTCGATGGACTATGGAATAAGGAGTGGCAAGAGCCTAAGCTTGGGGATGCCCAAGGCACCCCAAGGTAATATTAAAGGAGAACCAAGAGCCTAAGCTTGGGGATGCCCCGGAAGGCATCCCCTCTTTCGTCTTCATTCATCGGTAACTTTACTTGGAGCTATATTTTTATTCACCACATGATATGTGTTTTGCTTGGAGCGTCATTTTTTTTATTTTTTTTCTTGCTGTTTGAATAAAATACCAAGATCTGAAATTCTTAAATGTTAGAGAGTCTTCACATAGTTACATAATTATTCAACTACTCATTGATCTTCACTTATATCTTTCGGAGTAGTTTGTCATTTGCTCTAGTGCTTCACTTATATCCTTTTAGAGCACGGCGGTGGTTTTATTTTGAAGAAATAGATGAACTCTCATGCTTCACTTATATTATTTTGAGAGTCTTTAGAACAGCATGGTAATTTGCTTTGGTTATGAATTTAGTCCTAATATGATGGGCATCCAAGAGGGATATAATAAAAACTTTCATATAAAGTGCATTGAATACTATGAGAAGTTTGATTCCTTATGATTGTTTTGAGATATGAAGATAGTGATATTAGAGTCATGCTAGTTGAGTAGTTGTGAATTTGAGAAATACTTGTGTTAAAGTTTGTGATTCCCATAACATGCACGTATGGTGAACCGTTATGTGATGAAGTCAGAGCATGATTTATTTATTGATTGTCTTCCTTATGAGTGGCGGTCGGGGACGAGCGATGGTCTTTTCCTACCAATCTATCCCCCTAGGAGCATGCGCGTAGTACTTCGTTTCGATAACTAATATATTTTTGCAATAAGTATGTGAGTTCTTGATGACTAATGTTGAGTCCATGGATTATACACACTCTCATCCTTCCACCATTGCTAGCCTCTCTAATACCACACACCTTTCGCCGGTATCATACACCCACCATATACCTTCCTCAAAACAGCCACCATACCTACCTATTATGGCATTTCCATAGCCATTCCGAGATATATTGCCATGCAACTTTCCACCATTCCGTTTATTATGACACGCTCCATCATTGTCATATTGCTTTGCATGATCATGTAGTTGACATTGTATTTGTGGCAAAGCCACCATTCATAATTCTTTCATACATGTCACCCTTGAATCATTGCACATCCCGGTACACCGCCGGAGGCATTCATATAGAGTCATATTTTGTTCTAAGTATCGAGTTGTAATTCTTGAGTTGTAAGTAAATAAAAGTGTGATCATCATCATTATTAGAGCATTATCCCAGTGAGGAAAGGATGATGGAGACTATGATTCCCCCACAAGTCGGGATGTACTCCGGACGAAAAGAAAAATAAAAAGAAAAGAAAAGAAAGAGGCCATAAAAAAAGGAGAAGGCCCAAAAAAACAAAAAAAAATGAGAGAAAAAGAGAAAAGGGGCAATGCTACTATCCTTTTACCACACTTGTGCTTCAAAGTAGCACCATGATCTTCATGATAGAGAGTCTCCTATGTTGTCACTTTCATATACTAGTGGGAATTTTACATTATAGAACTTGGCTTGTATATTCCAATGATGGGCTTCCTCAAAATGCCCTAGGTCTTCGTGAACAAGCGAGTTGGATGCACACACACTTAGTTTCTTTTGTTGAGCTTTCATACACTTATAGCTCTAGTGCATCCGTTGCATGGCAATCCCTACTCACTCACATTGATATCTATTAATGGGCATCTCCATAGCCCGTTGATACACCTAGTTGATGTGAGACTATCTTCTCCTTTTTTTGTCTTCTCCACAACCACCATTCTATTCCACATATAGTGTTATGTCCATGGCTCACGCTCATGTATTGCGTGAAGATTGAAAAAGTTTGAGAACATCAAAAGTATGAAACAATTGCTTGGCTTGTCATCGGTTGTGCATGATTTAAATATTTTGTGTGATGAAGATAGAGCATAGCCAGACTATATGAGTTTGTAGGGATAGCTTTCTTTGGCCATGTTATTTTGAGAAGACATAATTGCTTTGTTAGTACGCTTGAAGTAGTATTGTTTTCATGTCAATATTAAACTTTTGTTTTGAATCTTATGGATATGAACATTCATGCCACAATAAAGAAGATTACATTGATAAATATGTTAGGTAGCATTCCACATCAAAAATTCTGTTTTTATCATTTACCTACTCGAGGACGAGCAGGAATTAAGCTTGGGGATGCTTGATACGTCTCCAACGTATCTATAATTTTTTATTGTTCCATGCTATTATATTATCCATCTAAGATGTTTTATATGCATTTATATGCTATTTTATATGATTTTTGGGACTAACCTATTAACCTAGAGCCCAGTGCCACCTTCTGTTTTTTCCTTGTTTTTGAGTATCGCAGAAAAGGAAAACCAAACGGAGTCCAATTGACCTGAAAATTGACGGAGCTTATTTTTGGACCAGAAGAAGCCCACGGAGCATCGGAGATGGACCAGGGAGTCCCGAGGCCACCACAAGGGTGGGGGGCGCGCCCTACCCCCCTGGGCACGCCCCCTACCTTGTGGCCGCCTCGGGGACCCCCCTGACTTGTTCCCGACGCCAACACCTCTTATATATACCCAAACTTCCAGAAAGAAACCTAGATCGGGAGTTCCACCGCCGCAAGCCTCTGTAGCCACCGAAAACCAATCTAGACCCGTTCCGGCACCCTGTCGGAGGGGGGTAATCCCTTTCCGGTGGCCATCTTCATCATCCCGGCGCTCTCCATGACGAGGAAGGAGTAGTTCACCCTCGGGGCTGAGGGTATGTACCAGTAGCTATGTGTTTGATCTCTCTCTCTCTCTCGTGTTCTTAATTTGGCACGATCTTGATGTATCACGAGATTTGCTACTATAGTTGGATCTTATGATGTTTCTCCCCCTCTACTCTCTTGTAATGGATTGAGTTTTCCCTTTGAAGTTATCTTATCGGATTGAGTCTTTAAGGATTGGAGAACACTTGATATATGTCTTGCATGTGCTTATCTGTGGTGACAATGGGATATTCACGTGATCTACCTGATGTATGTTCTGGTGATCAACTTGCGGGTTCCGTAACATTGTGAACTTATGCATCGGGGTTGGCACACGTTTTCGTCTTGACTCTCTGGTAGAAACTTTGGGGCACTCTTTGAAGTTCTTTGTGTTGGTTGAGTAGATAAATCTGAGATTGTGTGATGCATATCGTATAATCATACCCACGGATACTTGAGGTGACATTGGAGTATCTAGGTGACATTAGGGTTTTGGTTGATTTGTATCTTAAGGTGTTATTCTAGTACGAACTCTATGATAGATCGATCAGAAAGAATAACTTTGAGGTGGTTTCGTACCCTACAATAATCTCTTCGTTTGTTCTCCGCTATTAGTGACTTTGGAGTGACTCTTTGTTGCATGTTGAGGGATAGTTATATGATCCAATTATGTGTATTATTGTTGAGAGAACTTGCACTAGTGAAAGTATGAACCCTAGGCCTTGTTTCAATGCATTGCAATACCGTTTACGCTCACTTTTACCACTTGCTACCTTGCTGTTTTTATATTTTCAGATTATAAAAACCTATATCTACCATCCATATTGCACTTGTATCACCATCTCTTTGCCGAACTAGTGCACCTATATAATTTACCATTGTATTGGGTGTGTTGGGGACACAAGAGACTCTTTGTTATTTGGTTGCAGGGTTGTTTGAGAGAGACAATCTTCAACCTACGTCTCCCACGGATTGATAAACCTTAGGTCATCCACTTGAGGGAAATTTGGTACTGTCCTACAAACCTCTGCACTTGGAGGCCCAACAACGTCTATAAGAAGAAGGTTGCGTAGTAGACATCAGCAGGCTAGCGAAGGAGCGCCGCAAGGGCGAGTGGCTCGAGCAGTTGGAGCGCGACGCGGAGGAGGAGCGTCGTGTCGGGGGCGGTACAGCCAGCGGCGGAGGACATCGCCGCAGCCTGGGAGACAACAATCCCCTGGTTGGCCCGGCGTCGACGCTCATCGACCTCACCGGTCGCGACGACGACGATCAGGACGCCTAGGGCAGCGCACCTCCTCCTAGTTTTTTGTTTTATTAAATGTTTTTAATTTAATGTAAAGTGGACTCGTGGACTCTGGTCGGCCTTTGTGGCCGACATTAATGTTTAATTAATGTTTTTTATTTTCAAAATATTTACGATAATGTTTTTTTTCACGCGACGTCGAAGATGAATCGGGCTGCGCCCAACGCAAACAATAAAACAGACATGAATGTACGCCGGACCGATCCAAACGGATAAAAAACAAATAAAATTACATCCGTTTGGGTCGGCCGGTTGAAGTTGGTTAACGGATGGGATTGGCGGTGTGGATGGTGACACCGAGACGGGAGAAGGAAACGTTTGGTCGTCGTCAGTGATTTGATCTGCCCGTCATGTAAAACGCAACACCTTCACGGTCTTTCAGAAAGGACGCGTGCGTACGAACCTTCCAGTTCCAGGTCCGAAGGATTTTATCTGAAGGAACGGTCAACTCGCGCGTAGCCCATAGGGCTGGCGACACGTCCCGCGGTGCACGTGCTGACCTACGTCCGTCTGACGACTCGTGCGCGCCAACAACTATGCAGCACCGACACCCACGGGTCACGAGGCCAGCCAACGGCCGATCAGGTGTACCAAGCGACCCATCAGGGTCAGCGCTTAAAATACTGCTCTCTCCGTTTTAAAATATAGTACGTTCTTCCTTTTAACTTTGATCATATGTTTAATCAACAAGACCAATTGTAACGGGAGCAAAATTTATACCAATGAATTTGTATTCAAAAGAACTTTTCAATTATATAATTTTTGCTCCCGCCGTAGTCGATCTCATTCATTAAATTTATGATCAAAGTTAAATCTCGAAAAGTATGGACGCACTATATTTTGAAATGAAGGAAGTACCACTACTTATCCTTTTCTATTTATATATACAATCACATAAACCCACAGATATACTCTCGTAGTATTCGGGAACGTCTGCTCTCACTAAATGAACGTCGCTGAAATTTTAAAATAAATTTAGAAAAATACAAGCATTGGTGCCAAGTTAAAGAATTAAACCATGATGGGCTGGTAACCTAACCACCTGAAGCTATGCTCAATTCGCATACTACCTCTGTTTATAAATATAATATGTTTTGACAGTTTTTAAACATTTTATATTTAGAACAGTTTTGAAACAAAGGGTGTAGTATTTTTTTTCCTTGCTCCACTAGAAGCGTGCATACAAAGAAAAAAATGTAGTTTTGCCCCAATGTGACAAAGATGGCTGCCCGCACCATCATTATAGGACTGCCTAATTATCAGCCCGAATTTGGTTTCAGTCTAAGTAGAATTTTTGGCCAATTATACATTGACAAGTGTGGGCGCTCGTTCCGGTTTGGCAAAATATTCAACTGATCATGTACTAGGTCTTCGAATTTCTTTGTTGGCCCGCTCACCCCCAACCAATCCACTGCTGGATTTGTGCCCTCATCACCGTGCTAATGTTTTTTTTACTAGATTTGTGCCCTCGTCCCCGAGTTAACACGCTTGTTTTTTTCTTTTACTAAAAAAAGATTCTTCCAACCCGATATACTGTTGCTCTAGTTTTTTGGGCAAGCTCATGAAGCTTTTACTGATTCGCCACAAAGTTTACATAGCTAAAAAAGAGATTGTCGAGTTGGCCTGACCAAGCATGGCGGCCAACCCTAAAGAAAGAGCATGCATCGCGAGATTGTGAGCCTCGACCTTTAAACTCCTAAACTCATACATAAAATTGCAGGAAATAGAAGTCCGAGAACGATCTATGATCTCATGGACACCATAACTAGCTGAGCTTCCTTTCTCGTTGGCCTCCACCACTACCTTGCAATCTGACGCCACATGAATCTGTCGAACATGGAGGTCCTCAACTAAAGCCATGAGCTCATGAATCGCCAGTGCTTCAAGAGTGGGATGATCAACTATGGCACCAAAAAATACCGCCGACACTCCTAGAAAATTACCTTCATGGTCCCTGCAAACTGCTCCCATGCACCATAAGCAGGACTCTGTGATACTGCCGCTTCAACGTTGAATTTGGTCATGTTCGCCGTGGAGAAAACCAGTGATCTAGCCACTGGATCACTGCTCTCGTTGTCGTGGCTGTCGGCGCATGGAGATTTTTAGCCTGGATATTGCCGTGGATCATTGATCTCGTTGTCGTGGCTGACCTCAGGGAAATATGCTGCCTTTAGAATTCCGGCGCTAAGCGAGAGAGGCTCTTGCAGCATCTGCCAAGCTTGGTGGGATAAAACAAAGGAAATATGCCCTAGAGGCAATAATAAAGTTGCTATTTATATTTCCTTATATCATGATAAATGTTTATTATTCATGCTAGAATTGTATTAACCGGAAACTTAGTACATGTGTGAATACATAGACAAACAGAGTGTCACTAGTATGCCTCTACTTGACTAGCTCGTTAATCAAAGATGGTTAAGTTTCCTAGCCATTGACATGAGTTGTCATTTGATTAACGGGATCACATCATTAGAGAATGATGTGATTGACTTGACCCATCCATTAGCTTAGCACTATGATCGTCTAGTTTATTGCAATTACTTTCTTCATGACTTATACATGTTCCTATGACTATTAGATTATGCAACTCCCGAATACCGGAGGAACACTTAGTGTGCTATCAAACGTCACAACGTAACTGGGTGATGATAAAGATGCTCTAAAGGTGTCTCCGATGGTGTTTGTTGGGTTGGCATAGATCGAGATTAGGATTTGTCACTCCGTGTTTCGGAGAGGTATCTCTGGGCCCTCTCGGTAATGCACATCACTATAAGCCTTGCAAGCAATGTGACTAATGAGTTAGTTGCGGGATGATGCATTACGGAACGAGTAAAGAGACTTGCTGGTAACAAGATTGAACTAGGTATTGAGATACCGACATTGAATCTTGGGCAAGTAACATACTGATGACAAAGGGAACAATGTATGTTGTTATGCGATTTGACCGATAAAGATCTTCGTTGAATATGTAGGAACCAATATGAGCATCCAGGTTCCGCTATTGGTTATTAACCGGAAGTGAGTCTCGGTCATGTCTACATAGTTCTCGAACCCGTAGGGTCCGCACGCTTAACGTTCGATGACGATCGGTATTATGAGTTTACTAGCACATATGCCCGTGCGTTGCAACGGGAGAGCTATTTCTTTGCGAGAAGCAATGGGAGAGATAAGTGATTTGTTCACCAAAAACGATCTCCATAGCGGTGTGATAGAAAGGAGTTGTGGTCTTCTCGCGGGTCATGTTTGTCCCGTGAGATCTTGATATTGGTGGGGTTAGTTGGCATGGCGGCAGCCATCCAGCTCGTGCCTTTTTTTCCTCTGGGTCCGCCTCTGTCTCGGGGTTGTGTCTGCCTCCTCATTTGGTAGCTATGCAATGACCTTCAGGGCACGGTTGTTTTGACCACTCTCTCTTACGATTGCGTAACCGGATGGATTACTAATTGTAGCGCATAAATCCCGTTTCATTAGCATATTTAGCGAATAACCAGACATCATTGTCCCTTCTTTATTAGGGTTTATTATTTTTTATTATTTTAGCACTAACGTGCCCACAATTTTTTTATTCGAGCCAAACCAACATATTCTCTTTTATGGGTCCAAGAAAAGAATTTCTCCCTCGGACGACCCAGTAGGGACTGCGGCTAAGGCCAAATATTGCATGTGCAATGAAGCAAAAAAATTCTTGGGCCAACTGCGCGGGGGCTACTATATGAAGCTAGTTGCGTAAAATAGCGCGTGGGACGCACATCAGTTCATGTATGGGCCAACACACTGGTAGGCTCCAAGGTGACCTTTCTTTGTAAGGCGCGAAAAAATCCCAAAAATGATGAGTTGAAGGATCGAAATCTTGACCTCAAAAACCCGACTACGTGCTGCTAGCCACTCAAAGACACGAGTTATACCAACAAATGGCCAACTCAAAGATTTAAGATCATACTCCAATGTCAGATTGGTAAAAAAATACTTTAAAAAATATACAAATTGCTGAATATTCTTGGAAACATGAATAATTTTGAAAATCCCAAACCATTTTTTGTCATTTTTTACATTTTTCAGAAATACACAACAAAATTTGAAACATTTGAAATTCACAATTTTATTTGAAAACATGAACCTTTTATAATAACATGAATATTTTTTGAATTTGTGATTGTTTTTTAAAAAGGAAACACATTTTGAACAATCAGAACCATTTAAAGAAATGTGTTTCTTTAAACTCGGACATTATTCTGAATATGCGAACATTTCACTAAAACATGAATATTTTTCATATTTTTAAAATGCTACTTTTACTGGAAAATCTCAAATAACTTTGGAAAACACAAAGAAAAAAGTGGATTTTTTAAAATCTGAACTAATATTGGAAGGAGAACAAAGATCTAATGTTCTGAACGTTTTGCAAAACGTATTATATTATAAAATTTTGGGCATTTTCTAAAAAATATGATTTTTTCTGATATTATGAACTTTTAAAAAAATGAATATACTAAAAAAGGGAGAAAGAAAAATAAACTTGAAAGGAAAAAAAGACAAAAGAAACATAAAGGAAAAAGAGAAAGAAACGAAAAAAGAAAAATAGAAACATAAGACAGAACAAAAAGAAGAAAATGGTTCAAGGCAACTTGGGCGCGCTGTGCGAATTTGCATCTATTTTGGAATGAGAACAAAGATTTAATGTTTTGTACATTTTTCAAAATGGAATATATTTCAAAATTCTGAACATTTTTTTAATTTAATCTTTCTGATATTATGAATTTTTTTCAAAAAATAGTATACTGAAAAGGGAGAAAGAAAAATAAAATTCAAGGGAAAAAAGGCAAAAGAAACAGGAAAGAAAAAGACAAAAAATAGAATCATAACTCAGAACAAAGAAAAATAAAACGGGTCAGCCCAGCTTGGTGGCCATGTGCTAATTTGCGGCTATTTGACGCTCACTGCAATAAATAGAGTTTTGCTACCTACATGGGCACGAAAATAAATGGGCTTGCTTTGCTGGGCCACACTGCTGGCGGCCCATGTATGAAATTCGGGCGTTTTTCCTTTTCTAATAGAGCGCGGACAAAAATTTAGTACCACCTCGAATAGAAAAAAACTTTTCGTTGGTGTACGGATGAAAAAATTGGAGAAACGCACCTTGCTTTATTAGTAGGTATAGATGTGTTTTGATGTACCGAAGGTTGTTCGGAGTCCCGGATGTGATCACGGACATGACGAGGAGTCTCGAAATGGTCGAGACATAAAGATTTATATATTGGAAGGCTACGTTTGGACACTGGAAAGGTTCCGAGTGGTTCGGGCATTTTTCCGGAGTACCGGGGGGTTACCGGAACCCCCCGGGGAGTTAATGGGCCATGGTGGAAGAGAGGAGGAGGCGGCCAAGGTGGGGGCACCCCCCCAAGCCCAATCCGAATTGGGAGGGGGGCCGGCCCCCTTTCCTTCTCTCCCTCTCCCTCTTCCTTCTTCTCCTACTCCAACCAGGGAAGGGGGGAAACCTACTCCTACTGGGAGTAGGACTCCCCCCTTGGGCGTGCCATAGAGAGGGCCGGCCCTCCCCTCCTCCACTCCTTTATATACGGGGGAGGGGGGCACCCCATAGACACACAAGTTGATTGTTTAGCCGTGTGCGGTGCCCCCCTCCACAGATTTCCACCTCGGTCATATCGTTGTAGTGCTTAGGCGAAGCCCGGCGTCGGTAACTTCATCACCACCGTCATCACATCGTCGTGCTGACGAAACTCTCCCTCGACCTCAGCTGGATCTAGAGTTCGTGGGACGTCACCGAGCTGAACGTGTGCAGATCGCGGAGGTGTCGTACGTTCGGTGCTAGGATCGGTCGGATCGTGAAGACGTACGACTACATCAACCGCGTTATCATAACGCTTCCGCTTTCGGTCTACGAGGGTACATAAACAACACTCTCCCCTCTTGTTGCTATGCATCACCTAGATAGATCTTGCGTGTTCATAGGATTTTTTTTGAAATTACAGCGTTTCCCAACTGTGGCATCCGAGCCAGGTCTATGCGTAGATGTTATATGCATGAGTAGAACACAAAAGAGTTGTGGGAGATAATAGTCATACTGCTTACCAGCATGTCATACTTTGATTCGACGGTATTGTTGGATGAAGCGGCCCAGACCGACATTACGCGTACGCTTACGCGAGACTGGTTCTACCGACGTGCTTCGCACACAGGTGGCTAGTGGGTGTCTGTTTCTCCACCTTTAGTTGAATCGAGTGTGGCTACGCCCGGTCCTTGTTGAAGGTTAAAACATCACACTTGATGAAAAATCATTGTGGTTTTTGATGCGTAGGTAAGAAGGGTTCTTGCTAAGCCCGTAGCAGCCACGTAAAACTTGCAACAACAAAGTAGAGGACGTCTAACTTGTTTTTGCAGGGCATGTTGTGATGTGATATGGTCAAGACGTGATGACATATAAATTGTTGTATGAGATGATCATGTTTTGTAAAAGTTATCGGCAAGTGACAGGAGCCTTATGGTTGTCGCTTTATTGTATGAAATGCAATCGCCATGTAGTTGCTTTACTTTATCACTAAGCGGTAGCGATAGTCGTCATAGCAATAGTTGGCGAGACGACAACGATGCTTCGATGGAGATCAAGGTGTCAAGCCGATGACGATGGTGATCATGACGGTGCTTTGGAGATAGAGATCAAAGGCACAAGATGATGATGGCCATATCATATCACTTATATTGATTGTATGTGATGTTTATCCTTTATGCATCTTATTTTGGTTAGTTCAGCGATAGCATTATAAGATGATCTCTCACTAAATTTCAAGGTATAAGTGTTCCACCACCACGTGATGATCGGGTGTGATAAGCTCTACGTTCACATACAACGGGTGCAAGCCAGTTTTGCACACGCAGAATACTCGGGTTAAACTTGACGAGCCTAGCATATGCAGATATGGCCTCGGAACACCGAGACCGAAAGGTCGAGCGTGAATCATATAGTAGATATGATCAACATAGTGATGTTCACCATTGAAAGCTACTCCATTTCACGTGATGATCAGACATGGTTTAGTTGATTTGGATCACGTGATCACTTAGATGATTAGAGGGATGTCTATCTAAGTGGGAGTTCTTAAGTAACATGATTAATTGAACTTTAATTTATCATGAACTTAGTACCTGATAGTATTTTTGCATGTCTATGTTGTTGTAGATTAATGGCTCGTGCTACTGTTCCGTTGAATTTTAATGCGTTCCTAGAGAAAGCTAAGTTGAAAGATGATGGTAGCAACTACACGGACTGGGTCCATAACTTAAGGATTATCCTCATTGATGCACAGAAGAATTACGTCCTGGAAGCACCGCTGGGTGCTAGGCCTGCTGCAGATGCTACTGATGACATTAAGAGCGTCTGGCAGAGCAAAGCTGACAACTACTCGATAGTTCAGTGTGCCATGCTTTACGGCTTAGAACCGGGACTTCAACGACGTTTTGAACGTCATGGAGCATATGAGATGTTCCAGGAGTTGAAGTTAATATTTCAAGCAAATGCCCGGATTGAGAGATATGAAGTCTCCAATAAGTTCTATAGCTGCAAGATGGAGGAGAATAGTTCTGTTAGTGAACATATACTCAGAATGTCTGGGTACCACAACCACTTGACTCAACTGGGAGTTAATCTTCCTGATGATAGTGTCATTGACAGAGTTCTTCAATCACTGCCACCAAGCTACAAAAGCTTCGTGATGAACTATAATATGCAAGGGATGGATAAGACAATTCCCGAGCTCTTCGCGATGCTAAAAGCCGCGGAGGTAGAAATCAAGAAGGAGCATCAAGTGTTGATGGTCAACAAGACCACCAGTTTAAGAAGAAGGGCAAAGGGAAGAAGGGGAACTTCAAGAAGAACGGCAAGCAAGTTGTTGCTCAAGTGAAGAAGCCCAAGTCTGGACCTAAGCCTGAGACTGAGTGCTTCTACTGCAAAGGGACTGGTCACTAGAAGCGGAACTGCCCCAAGTATTTGGCGGATAAGAAGGATGGCAAAGTAAAAGGTATATTTGATATACATGTTATTGATGTGTACTTAACTAATGCTCGCAGTAGCGCCTGGGTATTTGATACTGGTTCTGTTGCTCATATTTGCAACTCGAAATAGGGGCTATGGATTAAGCGAAGATTGGCTGAGGACGAGGTGACGATGCGCGTGGGAAATGGTTCTAAAGTCGATGTGATCGCGGTTGGCACACTACCTCTACATCTACCTTCAGGATTAGTTTTAGACCTGAATATTGTTATTTGGTGCCAGCGTTGAGCATGAACATTATATCTGGATCTTGTTTGATGTGAGATGGTTATTCATTTAAATTAGAGAATAATGATTGTTCTATTTATATGAGTAATATCTTTTATGGTCATGCACCCCTGATGAGTGGTCTTTTTTTGTTGAATTTCGATAGTAGTGATACACATATTCATAGTATTGAAGCCAAAAGATATAAGTTTAATAATGATAGTGCAACTTATTTGTGGCACTGCCGTTTAGGTCATATTGGTGTAAAGCGCATGAAGAAACTCCATGCTGATGGGCTTTTGGAATCACTTGATTATGAATCACTTGATACATGCGAACCATGCCTCATGGGCAAGATGACTAAAACTCCGTTCTCTGGAACTATGGAGCGAGCAATAGACTTGTTGGAAATAATACATACTGATTTATGCTGTCCGATGAGTGTTGATGCTCGCGGCGGGTATCGTTATTTTCTGACCTTCATAGATGATTTGAGAAGATATGGGTATATCTACTCGATGAAACGTAAGTCTGAAACATTTGAAAAGTTCAAAGAATTTCAGACTGAAGTGGAAAATCATCGTAACAAGAAAATAAAGTTTCTACGATCTAATCGAGGAGGAGAATATTTGAGTTACGAGTTTGGTCTTTAATTGAAACAATGTGGAATAGTTTCGCAACTCACGCCACTGGGAACACCACAGCGTAATGGTGTGTCCGAATGTCATAACCGCACTTTATTAGATATGGTGCGATCTATGATGTCTCTTACTGATTTACCGCTATCGTTTTGGGGTTATGCTTTAGAGACGGCTGCATTCACATTAAATAGGGCACCATCTAAATCCGTTGAGACGACACCTTGTGAACTGTGCTTTGGCAAGAAACCCAAGTTGTTGTTTCTGAAAGTTTGGGGTTGCGATGCTTATGTGAAAAAGCTTCAACCTGATAAGCTCGAAACCAAATCGGAGAAATGTGTCTTGATAGGATACCCAAAGGAGACTGTTGGGTACACCTTCTATCACAGACCCGAAGGCAAGATATTTGTTGGTAAGAATGGATCCTTTCTAGAGAAGGAGTTTCTCTCGAAAGAAGTGAGTGGGAGGAAAGTAGTGTTGGAAATATGCCCTAGAGGCAATAATAAATTGGTTATTATTATATTTCCTTGTTCATGATAATCGTTTATTATCCATGCTAAAATTGTATTGATAGGAAACTCAGATACATGTGTGGATACATAGACAACACCATGTCCCTAGTAAGCCTCTAGTTGACTAGCTCGTTGATCAATAGATGGTTACGGTTTCCTGACCATGGACATTGGATGTCGTTGATAACGGGATCACATCATTAGAAGAATGATGTGATGGACAAGACCCAATCCTAAGCCTAGCACAAGATCGTGTAGTTCGTTTGCTAAGTGCTTTTCTAATGTCAAGTATCATTTCCTTAGACCATGAGATTGTGCAACTCCCGGATACCGTAGGAATGCTTTGGGTGTACCAAACGTCACAACGTAACTGGGTGGCTATAAAGGTGCACTACAGGTATCTCCGAAAGTGCCTGTTGGGTTGGCACGAATCGAGACTGGGATTTGTCACTCCGTGTAAACGGAGAGGTATCTCCGGGCCCACTCGGTAGGACATCATCATAATGTGCACAATGTGACCAAGGAGTTGATCACGGGATGATGTGTTACGGAACGAGTAAAGAGACTTGCCGGTAACGAGATTGAACAAGGTATCGGGATACCGATGATCGAATCTCGGGCAAGTAACATACCGATAGACAAAGGGAATTGTATATGGGATTGATTGAATCCTCGACATCGTGGTTCATCCGATGAGATCATCGAGGAGCATGTGGGAGCCAACATGGGTATCCAGATCCCGCTGTTGGTTATTGACCGGAGAGTCGTCTCGGTCATGTCTGCATGTCTCCCGAACCCGTAGGGTCTACACACTTAAGGTTCAGTGACGCTAGGGTTATAGAGATATTAGTATGCGGAAACCCGAAAGTTGTTCGGAGTCCCGGATGAGATCCCGGACGTCACGAGGAGTTCCGGAATGGTCCGGAGGTGAAGAATTATATATAGGAAGTCCAGTTTCGGCCACCGGGAAAGTTTCGGGGGTTATCGGTATTGTACCGGGACCACCGGAAGGGTCCCGGGGGTCCACCGGGTGGGGCCACCTATCCCGGAGGGCCCCATGGGCTGAAGTGGGAAGGGAACCAGCCCTTAGTGGGCTGGGGCGCCCCCCCTTGGGCCTCCCCCTGCGCCTAGGGTTGGGAACCCTAGGGGTGGGGGGCGCCCCACTTGCCTTGGGGGGCAAGCCACCCCTTGGCCGCCACCCCCCCCCTCAGATGGGATCTCCAGGGTGGCCGGCGCCCCCCCAGGACCCCTATAAATAGTGGGGGGGAGGGCAGCAACACAACAAGCCCTGGCGCCTCCCTCTCCCTCCCGTGACACCTCTTTCTCCCCGCTTGCGCTTGGCGAAGCCCTGCCGGGATCCCGCTACTTCCACCACCACGCCGCCGTGCTGCTGGATCTCCATCAACCTCTCCTCCCCCCTTGCTGGATCAAGAAGGAGGAGACGTCGCTGCTCCGTACGTGTGTTGAACGCGGAGGTGCCGTCCGTTCGGCGCTAGGATCATCGGTGATTTGGATCACGACGAGTACGACTCCATCAACCCCGTTCTCTTGAACGCTTCCGCTCGCGATCTACAAGGGTATGTAGATGCACTCCTCTCTCTCGTTGCTAGATGACTCCATAGATTGATCTTGGTGATGCGTAGAAAATTTTGAATTATTGCTACGTTCCCCAACAGTGGCATCATGAGCTAGGTCTATGCGTAGTTTCTATGCACGAGTAGAACACAAAGTAGTTGTGGGCGTCGATTTTGTCAATTTACTTGCCGTTACTAGTCTTATCTTGATTCGGCGGCATCGTGGGATGAAGCGGCCCGGACCGACCTTACACGTACACTTACGTGAGACAGGTTCCACCGACTGACATGCACTAGTTGCATAAGGTGGCTAGTGGGTGTCTGTCTCTCCCACTTTAGTCGGATCGGATTCGATGAAAAGGGTCCTTATGAAGGGTAAATAGAAATTGGCATATCACGTTGTGGCTTTTGCCTAGGTAAGAAACGTTCTTGCTAGAATCCCATAGCAGCCACGTAAGACATGCAACAACAATTAGAGGACGTCTAACTTGTTTTTGCAGGGTATGCTATGTGATGTGATATGGCCAAAAGGATGTGATGTATGAGATTGATCATGTTCTTGTAATAGGAATCACGACTTGCATGTCGATGAGTATGAAAACCGGCAGGAGCCATAGGAGTTGTCTTAATTTATTGTATGACCTGCGTGTCAATGAAAACGCCATGTAATTACTTTACTTTATTGCTAACCGTTAGCCATAGTAGTAGAAGTAATAGTTGGCGAGACAACTTCATGAAGACACGATGATGGAGATCATGATGATGGAGATCATGGTGTCATGCCGGTGACGAAGGTGATCATGCCGCGCCTCGAAGATGGAGATCAAGGGCGCAAGATGATATTGGCCATATCACGTCACTTTATGATTTGCATGTGATGTTTATCATGTTTACATCTTATTTGCTTAGAACGACGGTAGCATAGATAAGATGATCCCTCACTAAAATTTCAAGAGACGTGTTCCCCCTAAATGTGCACCGTTGCGAAGGTTCGTTGTTTCGAAGCACCACGTGATGATCGGGTGTGATAGATTCTAACGTTCGAATACAATGGGTGTTGACGAGCCTAGCATGTACAGACATGGCCTCGAAACACATGCGAAACACTTAGGTTGACTTGACGAGCCTAGCATGTACAGACATGGCCTCGGAACACAAGATATCGAAAGGTCGAACATGAGTCGTATAGTAGATGCGATCAACATGGAGATGTTCACCGATGATGACTAGTCCGTCTCACGTGATGATCGGACACGGCCTAGTTTGACTCGGATCATGTATCACTTAGATGACTAGAGGGATGTCTATCTGAGTGGTAGTTCATTAATCAGATGAACTTAATTATCATGAACATAGTCAAAAGGTCTTTGCAAATTGCTTACGCTATAGTTCTACTGTTTAAGATATGTTCCTAGAGAAAATTTAGTTGAAAGTTGATAGTAGCCATTGTGCGGACTGGGTCCGTAAACTGAGGATTGTCCTCATTGCTGCACAGAAGGCTTATGTCCTTAATGCACCGCTTGGTGTGCTGAACCTCAGCGTCGTCTGTAGATGTTGCGAAACATCTGGCATACACGTTTTGATGACTACGTGATAGTTCAGTGCGTAATGCTAACGGTTTAGAATTGTGGCACCAAAGACGGTTTTTGAAACGTCGCAGAACATATGAGATGTTCCGAAGACTGAAATTGGGATTTCAGACTAGTGCCCACGTCAAGAGGTATGAGACCCCTGACAAGTTTCTTAAGCCTGCAAACTAAGGGAGAAAAACTCAATCGTTGAGCATGTGCTCAGATTGTCTGAGTACCACAATCGCTTGAATCGAGTGGGAGTTAATCTTCCAGATGAGATAGTGATGGTTCTCCATAGTCACTGCCACCAAGCTATTAGAGCTTCGTGATGAACTATAACATATCAGGGATAGATATGATGATCCTTGAGCAACTCGCGATGTTTGACACCGCGAAAGTAGAAATCAAGTAGGAGCATCAATTGTTGATGGTTAGTAAAACCACTAGTTTTAAGAAGGGCAAGGGAAGAAGGGATACTTCATGAAACAGCAAATCATTTGCTGCTCTAGTGAAGAATACCAAGGTTGAACCCAAACCCGAGACTAAGTGCTTCTGTAATGAGGGGAACGGTCACTGAAGCAGAACTACCCTAGATACTTGGTAGATGAGAAGGCAGGCAAGGTCGACAGAAGTTTATTGGATATACATTATATGAATGTGTACTTTACTAGTACTCCTAGTAGCACCAGGGTATTAGATACCGGTTCGGTTGCTAAGTGTTAGTAACTCGAAATAAAAGCCGCGGAATAAACGGAGACTAGCTAAAGGTGAGATGACGATATGTGTTGGAAGTGTTTCCAAGGTTGATGTGATCAAACATCGCATGCTCCCTCTACCATCGAGATTGGTGTTAAACCTAAATAATTGTTATTTGGTGTTTGCATTGAGCATAAACATGATTGGATTATGTTTATCGCAATACAGTTATTCATTTAAGGAGAATAATGGTTACTCTGTTTATTTGAATAATACCTTCAATGGTCTTGCACCTAAAATGAATCTCGATCGCAGTGATACACATGTTCGTGCCAAAAGATATAAAATAGTAATGATAGTACCACATACTTGTGGCACTGCCATTTGAGTCATATTGGTATAGAACGCATGAAGAAGCTCCATGTAGATGGATCTTTGGACTCACTCGTTTTTTTGAAAAGATTGAGACATGCGAACCATGTCTATTGGTATATATGCATGAAGAAACTCCATGTAGATGGATCGTCTGGACTCACTTGATTTTGAATCACTTGAGACATGAAAATCATACCACATGGGCAAGATGACTGAAAAGCCTCGTTTTCAGTAAGATGGAACAAGAGAGCAACTTGTTGGAAGTAATACATTTGATGTGTGCAGTCCAATGAGTGCTGAGGCACGCAGTGGATATCGATATGTTCTTACTTCACAGATGATTTGAGTAGATGCTGAGAATATTTACTTGATGAAACACAAGTCTGAATTATTGAAAGGTTCAAGTAATTTCAGAGTGAAGTTGAAGATCGTCGTGACAAGAGGATAAAATGTCTGTGATATGATCATAGAGATGAGTATCTGAGTTACGAGTTTGGCACACAATTAAGAAATTGTGGAAATTGTTTCACGACTAATACCGCTTGGAGCACCATAGTGTGATGGTGTGTCCGAACATCATAACTGCACCCTATTGGATATGGTGCATACCATGATGTCTCTTTACCACTATCGTTTATGGGTTAGACATTAGAGACAACCGCATTCACTTTAAATAGGGCACCACGCAATTCCGTTGAGATGACACCATTTAGAGAAACCTAAGTTGTCGTTTCTTAAAAGTTTGGGGTTGCGACGCTTATGTGAAAAAGTTTTAGGCTGATAAGCTCGAACCCAAAGCGGATAAATGCATCTTCATAGAATACCCAAAACAGTTGGGTATACCTCCTATTTCAGATCCGGAAGCAAGGTGATTGTTTCTAGAAACAGGTCCTTTCTCGAGGAAAAGTTTCTCTCGAAAGAATTGAGTGGGAGGATGGTGGAGACTTGATGAGGTTATTAGACCATGACTTCAACTAGTGTGTAGCAGGGCACATGAAGTTGTTCCTGTGGCACCTACACCAATTGAAGTGGAAGCTTATGATAGTGATCATGAAACTTCGGATCAAGTCACTACCAAACCTCATAGGTCGATAAGGATGCGTACTACTTCGAGTGGTACGTAATCCTGTCTTGGAAGTCATGTTGCTAGACAACAATGAACCTACGAGCTATGGAGAAGCGATGGTGGGCCCGGATTCCGACGAATGGCTCGAGGCCATGAAATCCGAGAGAGGATCCATGTATAAAAGCAAAGTATAGACTTTGGAAGAAATACTTGCTGGTCGTAAGGCTATTGGGTGCAGATGGATTTTAAAAGGAAGACAGACAATGATGGTAAGTGTCACCATTAAGAAAGCTCGACTTGTCGTTAAGATGTTTTCCGACAAGTTCAAGGAGTTGACTGCGATGAGACTTTCTCACTCGTAGCGATGCTAAAGAGTCTGTTGGAATTATATTAGCAGTTACTGCATTATTTATGAAATCTTGCAGATAGGATGTCAAAACATTGTTTCCTCAACGATTTTCTTGAGGAAAGGTTGTATGTGATACAACCAGAAGGTTTTGTCAATCCTGAAAGATGCTAACAAGTATGCAAAGCTCCAGCAATCCTCCTAAGGACTGGAGTAAGCATCTCGGAGTTGGAATGTACGCTTTGATGAGATGATCAAAGATTTTGGGTTTATACAAAGTTTGTGAGAAACTTGTATTTCCAAAGAAGTGAGTGGGAGCACTATAGAATTTTTGATGAGTATATGTTGTTAACATATTGTTGATAAGAAATGATTTCTGGAAAGCATCCAGGGTTGTTTGAAAGGAGTTTTTCAAAGGAAGATCTGGATAAAGCTGCTTACATATTGGGCATCAAGATCTATAGAGATAGATCAAGACGCCTGATGATACTTTCAAAGAACGCACACCTTGACATGATTTTGAAAGAGTTCAAAATAGATCAGCAAAGAAGGAGTTCTTGGCTGTGTTACAAGGTGTGAGTATTGAGTAAGACTCAAGACCTGACCACAGCAGAAGAGAGAGAAAGGACGAAGGTCGTCCCCTATGCTTTAGACATAGGCTCTACAGTATGCTATGCTGTGTACCGCACATGAAGTGTGCCTTGCCATGAGTTGGTCAAGGGGTACAATAGTGATCCGGGAATGGATCACATGACAGTGGTCGAACTTATCCTTAGTATCTAGTGGACTAAGGAATTTTCTCGATTATGGAGGTGAAAACGAGTTCGTCGTAAAGGGTTACGTCGATGCGAACTTTGACACTAATCCGGATGACTCTGAGTAGTAAACCGGATTCGTATAGTAGAGCAGTTATTTGAAATGGCTCCAAGTAGCGCGTGGTAGCATCCACAAGATGACATAGATATTCGTAAAGCACACACGGATCTGAAAGGTTCAGACCCGTTGACTACAACCTCTCTCACAAGCATAACATGATCAAACCAGAACTCATTGAGTGTTAATCACATAGTGATGTGAACTAGATTGTTGACTCTAGTAAACTCTTTGGATGTTAGTCACATGGTGATGTGACCTGTGAGTGTTAATCACATGGTGATGTGAACTAGATTATTGACTCTAGTGCAAGTGGGAGACTGTTGGAAATATGCCCTAGAGGCAATAATAAATTGGTTATTATTATATTTCCTTGTTCATGATAATCGTTTATTATCCATGCTAGAATTGTATTGATAGGAAACTCAGATGCATGTGTGGATACATAGACAACACAATGTCCCTAGTAAGCCTCTAGTTGACTAGCTCGTTGATCAATAGATGGTTACGGTTTCCTGACCATGGACATTGGATGTCGTTGATAACGGGATCACATCATTAGGAGAATGATGTGATGGACAAGACCCAATCCTAAGCCTAGCACAAGATCGTGTAGTTCGTATGCTAAAGCTTTTCTAATGTCAAGTATCATTTCCTTAGACCATGAGATTGTGCAACTGCCGGATACCGTAGGAATGCTTTGGGTGTACCAAACGTCACAACGTAACTGGGTGGCTATAAAGGTGCACTACAGGTATCTCCGAAAGTGTCTGTTGGGTTGGCACGAATCGAGACTGGGATTTGTCACTCCATGTAAACGGAGAGGTATCTCTGGGCCCACTCGGTAGGACATCATCATAATGTGCACAATGTGACCAAGGAGTTGATCACGGGATGATGTGTTACGGAACGAGTAAAGAGACTTGCCGGTAACGAGATTGAACAAGGTATCGGGATACCGACGATCGAATCTCGGGCAGGTAACATACCGATAGACAAAGGGAATTGTATACGGGATTGATTGAATCCTCGACATCGTGGTTCATCCGATGAGATCATCGAGGAGCATGTGGGAGCCAACATGGGTATCCAGATCCCGCTGTTGGTTATTGACCGGAGAGTCGTCTCGGTCATGTCTGCATGTCTCCCGAACCCGTAGGGTCTACACACTTAAGGTTCGGTGACGCTAGGGTTATAGAGATATTAGTATGCGGAAACTCGAAAGTTGTTCGGAGTCCCGGATGAGATCCCGGACGTCACGAGGAGTTCCGGAATGGTCCGGAGGTGAAGAATTATATATAGGAAGTCCAGTTTCGGCCACCGGGAAAGTTTCGGGGGTTATCGGTATTGTACCGGGACCACCGGAAGGGTCCCGGGGGTCCACCGGGTGGGGCCACCTATCCCGGAGGGCCCCATGGGCTGAAGTGGGAAGGGAACCAGCCCTTAGTGGGCTGGGGCGCCCCCCCTTGGGCCTCCCCCTGCGCCTAGGGTTGGGAACCCTAGGGGTGGGGGGCGCCCCACTTGCCTTGGGGGGCAAGCCAGCCCTTGGCCGCCGCCCCCCTCAGATGGGATCTCCAGGGTGGCCGCCCCCCCCCCCCCAGGACCCCTATAAATAGTGGGGGGAGGGAGGGCAGCAACACAACAAGCCCTGGCGCCTCCCTCTCCCTCCCGTGACACCTCTTCCTCCCCGCTTGCGCTTGGCGAAGCCCTGTGGGATCCTGCTACTTCCACCACCACGCCGTCGTGCTGCTGGATCTCCATCAACCTCCCCTCCCCCCTTGCTAGATCAAGAAGGAGGAGACGTCGCTGCTCCGTACGTGTGTTGAACGCGGAGGTGCCGTCCGTTCGGCGCTAGGATCATCGGTGATTTGGATCACGACGAGTACGACTCCATCAACCCCGTTCTCTTGAGCGCTTCCGCTCGCGATCTACAAGGGTATGTAGATGCACTCCTCTCTCTCGTTGCTAGATGACTCCATAGATTGATCTTGGTGATGCGTAGAAAATTTTGAATTATTGCTACGTTCCTCGACAAGTAGAACTTGATGAGGTAATTGTACCTTCTCCCGAATTGGAAAGTAGTTCATCACAGAAATCAGTTCCAATGATTCCTACACCAATTAGTGAGGAAGCTAATGATAGTGATCATGAAACTTCAGATCAAGTTACTATTGAACTTCATAGGTCAACCAGAGTGGTACGGTAATCCTGTTCTGGATGTCATGTTACTAGACCATAACGAACCTACGAACTATGAGGAAGCGATGATGAGCCCAGATTCCGCAAAATGGCTTGAGGCCATGAAATCTGAGATGGGATCCATGTATGAGAACAAAGTATGGACTTTGGTTGACTTGCCCGATGATCGGCAAGCCATCGAGAATAAATGGATCTTCAAGAAGAAGACTGACGCTGACGGTAATATGTTACTGTCTACAAAGCTCGACTTGTTGCGAAAGGTTTTCAACAAGTTCAAGGAGTTGACTACGATGAGACTTGCTCACCCGTAGCAATTCTTAAGTCTGTGCGAATCATGTTAGCAATTGCCGCGTTTTATGATTATGAAATTTGGCAAATGGATGTCAAAACTGCATTCCTGAATGGATTTCTGGAAGAAGAGTTGTATATGATGCAACCAGAAGGTTTTGTCGATCCAAAGGATGCTAACAAAGTGTGCAAGCTCCGGCGATCCATTTATGGACTGGTGCAAGCCTCTCGGAGTTGGATTAAACGTTTTGATAGTATGATCAAATCATATGGTTTTATACAGACTTTTGGAGAAGTCTGTATTTACAAGAAAGTGAGTGGGAGCTCTGTAGCATTTCTAATATTATATGTGGATGACATATTGCTGATTGGAAATGATACAGTATTTCTGGATAGCATAAAAGGATACTTGAATAAGAATTTTTCAATGAAAGACCTCGGCGAAGCTGCTTATATATTGGGCATCAAGATCTATAGAGATAGATCACGACGCTTAATTGGACTTTCACAAAGCACATACCTTGATAAGATTTTGAAGAAGTTCAAAATGGATCAGTCAAAGAAAGGGTTCTTGCCTGTGTTACAAGGTGTGAAGTTGAGTGAGACTCAATGCCCGACCACTGCAGAAGATAGAGAGAAAATGAAAGTCATTCCCTATGCTTCAGCCATAGGTTCTATCATGTATGCAATGCTGTGTACCAGACCTGATGTGTGCCTTGCTATAAGTATAGTAGGGAGGTACCAAAGTAATCCAGGAGTGGATCACTGGACAGCGGTGAAGAACATCCCGAAATACCTGAAAAGGACTAAGGATATGTTTCTCGTTTATGGAGGTGACAAAGAGATCGTCGTAAATGGTTATGTCGATGCAAGCTTTGACACTAATCCGGATGACTCTAAGTCGCAAACCGGAGACGTGTTTATATTGAACGGTGGAGCTGTCAATTGGTGCAGTTCTAAGCAGAGCGTCGTGGCGGGATCTACATGTGAAGCGGAATACATAGCTGCTTCGGAAGCAGCAAATGAAGGAGTCTGGATGAAGAAGTTCATATCCGATCTAGGTGTCATACCTAGTGCATCGGGTCCAATGAAAATCTTTTGTGACAATACTGGAGCAATTGCCTTGGCGAAGGAATCCAGATTTCATAAGAGAACCAAGCACATCAAGAGACGCTTAAATTCCATCCGTCATCAAGTGTCGAAAGGGAACATAGAGATTTGCAAGATACATACGGATCTGAATGTTGCAGACCCGTTGACTAAGCCTATCTCACGAGCAAAACATGATCAGCACCAAGACTCCATGGGTGTTAGAATCATTACAATGTGATCTAGATTATTGACTCTAGTGAAAGTGGGAGACTGAAGGAAATATGCCCTAGAGGCAATACTAAAGTTGTTATTTATATTTCCTTATATCATGATAAATGTTTATTATTCATGCTAGAATTGTATTAACCGGAAACTTAGTACATGTGTGAATACATAGACAAACAGAGTGTCACTAGTATGTCTCTACTTGACTAGCTCGTTAATAAAAGATGGTTAAGTTTCCTAGCCATTGACATGAGTTGTCATTTGATTAACGGGATCACATCATTAGAGAATGATGTGATTGACTTGACCCATCCGTTAGCTTAGCACTATGATCGTTTAGTTTATTGTTATTGCTTTCTTCATGACTTATACATGTTCCTATGACTATGAGATGCAACCCCCGAATACCGGAGGAACACTTAGTGTGCTATCAAACGTCACAACGTAACTGGGTGATTATAAAGATGCTCTAAAGGTGTCTCCGATGGTGTTTGTTGGGTTGGCATAGATCGAGATTAGGATTTGTCACTCCGTGTTTCGGAGAGGTATCCCTGGGCCCTCTCGGTAATGCGCATCACTATAAGCCTTGCAAGCAATGTGACTAATGCGTTAGTTGCGGGATGATGCATTACGGAACGAGTAAAGAGACTTGCCGGTAACGAGATTGAACTAGGTATTGAGATACCGACGATCGAATCTCGAGCAAGTAACATACCGATGACAAAGGGAACAATGTATGTTGTTATGCAGTTTGACCGATAAAGATCTTCGTAGAATATGTAGGAACCAATATGAGCATCTAGGTTCCGCTATTGGTTATTAACCGGAAGTGAGTCTTGGTCATGTCTACATAGTTCTCGAACCCGTAGGGTCCGCACGCTTAACGTTCGATGACGATCAGTATTATGAGGTTATGTGTTTTGATGTACCGAAGGTTGTTCGGAGTCCCGTATGTGATCACGGACATGACGAGGAGTCTCAAAATGGTCGAGACATGAAGATTGATATATTGGAAGGCTATGTTTGGACACTGGAAAGGTTCCGAGTGGTTCGGGCATTTTTCCGGAGTACCGGGGGATTACCGGAACCCCCCGGGGAGTTAATGGGCCTTAATGGGCCATGGTGGAAGAGATGAGGAGGCGGCCAAGGTGGGGGCGCCCCCCCCTAAGCCCAATCCGAATTGGGAGGGGGCCGGCCCCCCTTTCCTTCTCTCCCTCTCCCTCTTCCTTCTTCTCCTACTCCAACTAGGGAAGGGGCGAAACCTACTCCTACTGGGAGTAGGACTCCCCCCCCCTTGGGTGCGCCATAGAGAGGGCCGGCCCTCCCCTCCTCCACTCCTTTATATACGGGGGAGGGGGCACCCCATAGACACACAAGTTGATTGTTTAGCCGTGTGCGGTGCCCCTCCACAGATTTCCACCTCGGTCATATCGTTGTAGTGCTTAGACGAAGCCCTGCGCCGGTAACTTCATCAACACCATCATCATGTCGTCGTACTGACGAAACTCTCCCTCGACCTCAACTGGATCTAGAGTTCGTGGGACGTCACCGAGCTGAACGTGTGCAGATTACGGAGGTGCTGTACGTTCGGTGCTAGGATCGGTCGGATCGTGAAGACGTGCGGCTACATCAACCGCGTTGTCATAACACTTCCGCTTTCGGTCTACGAGGGTACGTAGACAACACTCTCCCCTCTCGTTGCTATGCATCACCTAGATAGATCTTGCGTGTTTGTAGGAATTTTTTTGAAATTACTGCGTTCCCCAACATAAAAGTGCTATGCTGAAAAATCTCCATATCCGTCACAACCTGCCCTATGGCGCCTTGGGGCTATGGGGCCCACCAGATGTGGGTCAAGGTCTCTAGGGGTCTTTCTCGTCTTAAATATCCCGAAACTATTTTCTCTAGATTTTTGGGGACATTTTTTTGGGTATTTTCCTACAAATGCAAAACACTAAAAAAACAGAAACTCACACTGGGCACTAGATTAATATGTTAGTCCAAACTCAATTAAAAATATATGCCCAAAGTGTTCATAATTGGTACCAATATAACATGAATCATAAAAACATCAATATGTTTGAGACCTATCACAATGTTGGTTCTTGTCCTTGGCCGTGTAGACGATGAGGAGATCGACAGTGTGTGGTCCTGAGGAAGTTGCCGCCGCTAGCGGTGGCTAGACCCTAATACAGATCTGGAGGCCTAGATCCTGTCGTGATGCCCCTCGGGGCGGGATCAGTGGCTAGGATCATTTTACGAGGCATGTGGGAGAACCGATGTTCCTTGCTCCGCGTGAAGGAAATATGCCCTAGAGGCAATAATAAAGTATTATATATTTCCTTATATCATGATAAATGTTTATTATTCATGATAATGAGTTAGTTGCGGGATGATGTATTACGGAACAAGTAAAGAGACTTGCCGGTAACGAGATTGAACTAGGTATCGAGATACCGACGATCGAATCTCGGGCAAGTAACATACCAATGACAAAGGGAACAACGTATGTTGTTATGCGGTCTGACCGATAAAGATCTTCGTAGAATATGTGGGAGCCAATATGGGCATCCAGGCCCCGCTATTGGTTATTGACCGGAGACGTGTCTCGGTCATGTCTACATAGTTCTCGAACCCGTAGGGTCCGCACGCTTAAAGTTACGATGACAGTTTTATTATGAGTTTATGTATGTTGATGTACCGAAGGAGTTCGGAGTCCCGGATGAGATCGGGGACATGACGAGGAGTCTCGAAATGGTCGAGACGTAAAGATTGATATATTGGACGACTATATTCGGACTTCGGAAAGGTTCCGAGTGATTCGCGTATTTTTCGGAGTACCGGAGAGTTACGGGAATACGTATTGGGCCTTATTGGGCCATACGGGAAAGAAGAAAAAGGGCCTCAAGGGTGGCCGCACCCCTCCCCTTGGTTTGGTCCGAATTGGACTAGGGAAGGGGGGCGCCCCCTTCCTTCCTTCTCTTTTTCCCTTCCTCTTTTCCTATTCCATATGGGAGGTGGAATCCTACTAGGACTAGGGAGTCCTAGTAGGACTCCACACTTGGTGCGCCCCCTCCTAGGGCCGGCCTCCTCCTCCCTTGCTCCTTTATATACGGGGGCAGGGGGGCACCCCAGAGACACAACAATTGATCCTTGAGATCTCTTAGCCGTGTGCGGTGCCCCCCTCCACCATATTACACCTCGATAATACCGTTGCGGAGCTTAGGCGAAGCCCTGCGCCGGTGGAACATCATCATCGTCACCACGCCGTCGTGCTGACGAAACTCTCCCTCAACACCCGGCTGGATCGGAGTTCGAGGGACGTCATCGAGCTGAACGTGTGTAGAACTCGGAGGTGCCGTGCGTTCGGTACTTGATCGGTCGGATCGTGAAGACGTACGACTACATCAACCGCGTTGTGATAGCGCTTCCGCTGTCGGTCTACGAGGGTACGTGGACAACACTATCCCCTTTCGTTGCTATGCATCACCATGATCTTGCGTGTGCGTAGGAATTTTTTTGAAATTACTACGTTCCCCAACAGTGGCATCCGAGCCTGGTTTTATGCGTTGATGCTATGCACGAGTAGAACACAAGTGAGTTGTGGGCGATATAAATCATACTGCTTACCAGCATGTCATACTTTGGTTCAGCGGTATTGTGAGATGAAGCGGCCCGGACCGACATTACGCGTACGCTTACGCGAGACTGGTTTCACCGTTTGGAGCACTCGTTGCTTAAAGGTGACTGGCGGGTGTCTGTCTCTCTCACTTTAGTTGAACCGAGTGTGGCTACGCCCGGTCCTTGCGAAGGTTAAAACAGCACCAACTTGACAAACTATCGTTGTGGTTTTGATGCGTAGGTAAGAACGGTTCTTGCTAAGCCCGTAGCAGCCACGTAAAACTTGCAACAACAAAGTAGAGGACGTCTAACTTGTTTTTGCAGGGCATGTTGTGATGTGATATGGTCAAGACATGATGTGATATAATGTGTTGTATGAGATGATCATGTTTTGTAACCGAGTTATCGGCAACTGGCAGGAGCCATATGGTTGTCGCTTTATTGTATGAGATGCAATCGCCATGTAATAGTTTTACTTTATCACTAAACGGTAGCGATAGTCGTAAAAGCAATAAGTTGGCGAGACGACAACGATGCTACGATGGAGATCAAGGTGTCGCGCCGGTGACGATGGTGATCATGACGGTGCTTCGGAGATGGAGATCACGAGCACGGTGCTTCGGAGATGGAGATCACAAGCACAAGATGATGATGGCCATATCATATCACTTATATTGATTGCATGTGATGTTAATCCTTTATGCATCTTATCTTGCTTTGATTGACGGTAGCATTATAAGATGATCTCTCACTAAAATTTCAAGATAAAAGTGTTCTCCCTGAGTATGCACCGTTGCAAAAGTTCTTCGTGCTGAGACACCACGTGTTAATCGGGTGTGATAGGCTCTACGTTCAAATACAACGGGTGCAAAACAGTTGCACACGCGGAATACTCAGGTTAAACTTGACGAGCCTAGCATATACAGATATGGCCTCGGAACACAGAGACCGAAAGGTCGAGCGTGAATCATATAGTAGATATGATCAACATAGTGATGTTCACCATTGAAACTACTCCATCTCACGTGTTAATCGGACATGGTTTAGTTGCTTTGGATCACGTAATCACTTAGATGATTAGAGGGATGTCTATCTAAGTGGGAGTTCTTAAGTAATATGATTAATTGAACTTAAATTTATCATGAACTTAGTCCTGATAGTATTTTGCAAATTATGTTGTAGATCAATAGCTCGCGTTGTTGCTTCCCTGTGTTTATTTTTGATATGTTCCTAGAGAAAAATTATGTTGAAAAATGTTAGTAGCAAAGATGCGGATTGGATCCGTGATCTGAGGATTATCCTCATTGCTGCACAGAAAAATTATGTCCTTGATGCACCGCTAGGTGACAGACCTATTGCAGGAGCAGATGCAGACGTTATGAACGTTTGGCTAGCTCAATATGATGACTACTTGATAGTTTAGTGCACCATGCTTAACGGCTTAGAATCGGGACTTCAAAGACGTTTGAACGTCATGGACCATATAAGATGTTCCAGGAGTTGAAGTTAATATTTCAAGCAAATACCCGAGTTGAGAGATATGAAGTCTCCAACAAGTTCTATGGCTAAAAGATGGAGGAGAATCGCTCAACTAGTGAGCATGTGCTCAGATTGTCTGGGTACTACAATCGCTTGAATCAAGTGGGAGTTAATCTTCCAGATAAAATAGTGATTGACAGAATTCTCTAGTCACCATCACCAAGTTAGTAGAACTTCGTGATGAACTATAATATGCAAGGGATGACGAAAGTAATTCCCGAGCTCTTCGTGATGCTGAAATCGACGAAGGTAGAAATCAAGAAAAACATCAAGTGTTGATGGTTAACAAGACAACTAGTTTCAAGAAAAGGGCAAAGGGAAGAAGGGGAACTTCAAAAAGAATGGCAAGCAAGTTGCTACTCAAGTGAAGAAGCCCAAGTCTGTACCTAAGCCTGAGACTAAGTGCTTCTACTGCAAAGGGACTGGTCACTGGAGGCGGAACTGCCCCAAGTATTTGGTGGATAAGAAGGATGGCAAAGTGAACAAAGGTATATTGGATATACATGTTATTGATGTGTACTTACTAATGTTTATAGCAACCCCTCAGTATTTGATACTGGTTCAGTTGCTAAAGAGTAGTAACTCGAAAATGGGAGTTGCAGAATAAACAGAGACTAGTAAAAGGCGAGGTGACGATGTGTGTTGGAAGTAGTTCCAAGATTGATATGATCATCATCGCACACTCCCTATACTTTCGGGATTAGTGTTGAAACTAAATAAGTGTTATTTGGTGTTTGCGTTGAGCATGAATATGATTTGATCATGTTTATTGCAATACGGTTATTCATTTAAGTTAGAGAACAATTGTTGTTCTGTTTACATGAATAAAAACCTTTTATGGTCATACACACCAACGAAAATGGTTTGTTGGATCTCGATCGTAGTGATACACATATTCATAATAATGAAGCCAAAAGATGCAAAGTTAATAATGACAGTGCAACTTATTTGTGGCACTGCCGTTTAGGTCATATTGGTGTAAAGCGCATGAAGAAACTCCATACTGATGGGATTTTGGAATCACTTGATTATGAATCACTTGATGCTTGCGAACCGTGCCTCATGGGCAAGATGACTAAAACGCCGTTCTCCGGAACTATGGAGAGAGCAACAGATTTGTTGGAAATCATACATACAGATGTATGTGGTCCGATGAATATTAAGGCTCGTAGCAGGTATCATTATTTTCTGACCTTCACAGATGATTTGAGCAGATATGGGTATATCTGCTTGATGAAACATAAGTCTGAAACATTTGAAAAGTTCAAAGAATTTCAGAGTGAAGTGGAAAATCATTGTGACAAGAAAATAAAGTTTCTATGATCTGATCGTAGAGAAGAGTATTTGAGTTACGAGTTTGGCCTTCAGTTAAAACAATGTGAAATAGTTTCACTACTCATGCCACCTCGAACACCATGGTGTAATGGTGTGTCCGAACGTCGTAATCGTACTTTATTAGATATGGTGCGATATATGATGTATCTTACCGATCTACCACTATCGTTTTGGGGTTATGCATTAAAGACAGCTGCATTCACGTTAAATAGGGCACCATCAAAATCCGTTGAGACGACGCCTTATGAACTGAGGTTTAGCAAGAAACCAAAGTTGTCGTTTCTTAAAAGTTTGGGGTTGCGATGCTTATGTGAAAATGTTTCGTCCTGATAAGCTCAAACCCAAATCGGAGAAATGTGTCTTCATAGGATACCCAAAGGAGACAGTTGGGTACACCTTCTATCACAGATCCGAAGGCAAGACATTCGTTGCTAAGAATGGATCCTTTCTAGAGAAGGAGTTTCTCTCGAAAGAAGTGAGTGGGAGGAAAGTAGAACTTGATGAGGTAACTGTACCTGCTCTCTTATTGGAAAGTAGTTCATCACAGAAATCTGTTTCTGCGACACCTACACCAAGTAGTGAGGAAGTTAATGATAATGATCATGAAACTTCAGATCAAGTTATTACTGAACTTCGTAGGTCAACTAGATCAAGATCCGCACCAGAGTGGTACGGTAATCCTGTTCTGGAGGTTATGTTACTAGACCATGACGAACCTACGAACTATGAAGAAGCGATGGTGAGCCCAGATTCCGCAAAATGGCTTGAGGCCATGAAATCTGAGATGAGATCCATGTATGAGAACAAAGTGTGGACTTTGGTTGACTTGCCCGATGATCGGCAAGCAATTGAGAATAAATGGATCTTCAAGAGGAAGACGGACGCTGATAGTAGTGTTACTATCTACAAAGCTAGAATTGTCGAAAAAAGGTTTTCGACAAGTTCAAAGTGTTGACTACGATGAGAGTTTCTCACTCGTATCTATGCTTAAGTCTGTCCGAATCATGTTAGCAATTGCCGCATTTTATGAAATATGGCAAATGGATAAACAAAACTGCATTCCTTAATGGATTTATTAAAGAAGAGTTGTATATGATGCAACCAGAAGGTTTTGTCAATCCTAAAGGTGCTAACAAAATATGCAAGCTCCAGCGATCCATCTATGGACTGGTGCAAGCATCTCGGAGTTGGAATATACACTTTGATAAGTTGATCAAAGAATATAGTGTTACACAGACTTGCGGTGAAGCCTGTATTTACAAGAAAGTGAGTGGGAGCACTACAGCATTTCTGATAAGTATATGTGAATGACATATTGTTGATCGGAAATAATGTAGAATTATTCTGCAAAGCATAAAGGAGTGTTTGAAAGAAGTTTTTCAAAGATAGACCTCGGTAAAGCTGCTTACATATTGAGCATCAAGATCTATAGAGATAGATCAAGACGCTTGATAAGTTTTTTTCAATGAGTACATACCTTAACAAGATTTTGAAGTAGTTCAAAATAGAACAGTCAAAGAAAGAGTTCTTGCCTGTGTTACAAGGTGTGAAATTGAGTAAGACTCAAAGCCCGACCACGGCAGAAGATAGAAAGAGAATGAAAGTCATTCCCTATGCCTTGGCCATAGGTTCTATAAAGTATGCCATGCTGTGTACCAGATCTATTGTATACCCTACACTGATTTTGGCAAGGGAGTAAAATAGTGATCTAGGAGTAGATCACTGGACAGCGGTCAAAATTATCCTTAGTGGAATAAGGAAATGTTTCTCGATTATGGAAGTGACAAAAGGTTCGTCGTAAAGGGTTACGTCGATGCAAGTTTTGACACTAAATCTAGATGACTCTAAGTCTCGGTCTAGATACATATTGAAAGTGGGAGCAATTAGCTAGAGTAGCTCCGTGAAGAGCATTGTAGACATAGATATTTGCAAAATACTTACGCATCTGAATGTGACAGACCCGTTGACTAAAATTATCTCACAATCAAAACATGATCACACCTTAGTACTCTGTGGGTGTTAATCACATAGCGATGTGAACTAGATTATTGACTCTAGTAAACCCTTTGAGAGTTGGTCACATAGAGATGTGAACTATGGGTGTTAATCACATGGTGATGTGAATTATTGATGTTAAATCACATGGCGATGTGAACTAGATTATTGACTCTAGTGCAAGTGGGAGACTGAAGGAAATATGCCCTAGAGGCAATAATAAAGTATTATATATTTCCTTATATCATGATAAATGTTTATTATTCATGCTAGAATTGTATTAACCGGAAACATAATACATGTGTGAATACATAGACAAACAGAGTGTCACTAGTATGCCTCTACTTGACTAGCTCGTTAATCAAAGATGGTTCTGTTTCCTAGCCATAGACATGAGTTGTCATTTGATTAACGAGATCACCTCATTAGGAGAATGACGTGATTGACTTGACCCATTCCGTTAGCTTAGCACCCGATCGTTTAGTATGTTGCTATTGCTTTCTTCATGACTTATACATGTTCCTATGACTATGAGATTATGCAACTCCCGTTTACCGGAGGAACACTTTGTGTGCTACCAAACGTCACAACGTAACTGGGTGATTATAAAGGTGCTCTACAGGTGTCTCCAAAGGTACTTGTTGGGTTGGCGTATTTCGAGATTAGGATTTGTCACTCCGATTGTCGGAGAGGTATCTCTGGGCCCACTCGGTAATGCACATCACTATAAGCCTTGCAAGCATTGTGACTAATGAGTTAGTTGCGGGATGATGTATTACGGAACAAGTAAAGAGACTTGCCGGTAACGAGATTGAACTAGGTATCGAGATACCGACGATCGAATCTCGGGCAAGTAACATACCAATGACAAAGGGAACAACGTATGTTGTTATGCGGTCTGACCGATAAAGATCTTCGTAGAATATGTGGGAGCCAATATGGGCATCCAGGCCCCGCTATTGGTTATTGACCGGAGACGTGTCTCGGTCATGTCTACATAGTTCTCGAACCCGTAGGGTCCGCACGCTTAAAGTTACGATGACAGTTTTATTATGAGTTTATGTATGTTGATGTACCGAAGGAGTTCGGAGTCCCGGATGAGATCGGGGACATGACGAGGAGTCTCGAAATGGTTGAGACGTAAAGATCGATATATTGGACGACTATATTCGGACTTCGGAAAGGTTCCGAGTGATTCGCGTATTTTTCGGAGTACCGGAGAGTTACGGGAATACGTATTAGGCCTTATTGGGCCATACGGGAAAGAAGAAAAAGGGCCTCAAGGATGGCCGCACCCCTCCCCTTGGTCTGGTCCGAATTGGACTAGGGAAGGGGGGCGCCCCCTTCCTTCCTTCTCTTTTTCCCTTCCTCTTTTCCTATTCCATATGGGAGGTGGAATCCTACTAGGACTAGGGAGTCCTAGTAGGACTCCACACTTGGTGCGCCCCCTCCTAGGGCCGGCCTCCTCCTCCCTTGCTCCTTTATATACGGGGGCAGGGGGGCACCCCAGAGACACAACAATTGATCCTTGAGATCTCTTAGCCGTGTGCGGTGCCCCCCTCCACCATATTACACCTCGATAATACCGTTGCGGAGCTTAGGCGAAGCCCTGCGCCGGTGGAACATCATCATCGTCACCACGCCGTCGTGCTGACGAAACTCTTCCTCAACACTCGGCTGGATCGGAGTTCGAGGGACGTCATCGAGCTGAACGTGTGTAGAACTCGGAGGTGCCGTGCGTTCGGTACTTGATCGGTCGGATCGTGAAGACATACGACTACATCAACCGCGTTGTGATAACGCTTCCGCTGTCGGTCTACGAGGGTACGTGGACAACACTATCCCCTCTCGTTGCTATGCATCACCATGATCTTGCGTGTGCGTAGGATTTTTTTTGAAATTACTACGTTCCCCAACACCGCGGATGATGCCCCGCGGATGTCGCGTCCCTCCCGGGGCACCGCTAAGGCAATCCTCCCTCCCCATGTTCCTGCTCCCAATGAAAACTCATGCATGAGGCGACGAACGTCATGATGGCGGCGCGTGCCGTCGTTACGATCTTGGGGTGAGGGGGAGGGATCATTGGGGGAAGTATATGTTCTCCGAATGGCGGTGCGGTACAGTCATAGGGCTAGCATGGACTGTGACACTATGCATATCAGGCACCGTCTTTTGTTAGCCTTGTTTGCTCCTCTCATATACATGTGGCCCTATGGTCCGGGCTCTTGGTACTCTCTGCTCGCTGGCAAGATTGGTGATCCTTGATACGAAGCGAGAGGGCAGAAGGACCTTTCCGCAGGAATTCAATGGGAAGGCGGTGATGGAGTGTGGCGGTTTCTCCTAGGAGCCGCAGTTTATTTGCGTTCGGTCCCTGCTGCACCTTATTTTGCATTCATGCCGCTCATGTGCTCTTGCTTGGCGGCAAGCTAGGGGCGCCCTCTGGTGCATTTCTTGTGTATTGGTGCCGTTGCTTTTCTTGTTTTGTCTAACTATTATTTGACCAATTTTGTAAGAGAGTTTCCTCCAAAAAAGCCAAACGGGGACCGAGCTCCATGAAGGCCTTAATTTGAAAAAATCAAAATTCAAACTTTTTCGTTTTAAAAAATTCTGAAAAATTTACGCATATACCTGGATGCATAATGAACATGTGTGCAAATTTTCAGATCGGAATACATTAAAATGAGAGCTACACAAAAAAGATAAATCTAAGGCTTTTTAGCATATGCACTGTTCATCCTTAAAGTCTATGATTTTGTTTTATTTGTACAGCTCGCAATTCAAGGTATTTCATCCTGAATTTTTTCACACATACACATTACATCCTTGCAAACATGTGCATTTATTTTTAGAATTTTTTGAAATTAAAAAGTTTAAATTTTGAATGTTTCAAAATAAAGACCTTCATGGAGCTCGGTCTCCAAAATGCCTTACTCAGTTTCCTCAAACACTTGTATTGTTTGATCATTCGATTTTATCTGTAAAAGGGTGCGTGAGCCTGCCTCCGGAGATAAAGCGGGCCAAAGCCGGAGTTTAACTTATTCACACAACCAAACACATACTATATAATCTATTCCCTAGCATTTAACGCCCCCTTTGCTTTTAGAGCTAGTCTAACCTCTAGCGGTCCTCTCTTCTTTTTGATATAGTAGTCTGGTGGTTGTGTCAGCTGATGCTGAATATGAAAGCTCCCGGTAATCTCCTGGTGGTTTACGAATACGTAAGACACATCAGAATTAACTTGATTAATCTCAAGGAAACGCTCATATTTGAAATGGCAGTAGCAAACTATTCTTTCCCTGAAGAAAGTCGTACAATGGAACATTTTATTTATTTTTGGAAAAGCATCACCCTTGAGGATGCAACTTAAAGGGCACACTAATTAGTTGAAACTTCAATTCCAAAACAAATGCCCGCCACCTAATCCTCAGGCACCAGCAAATTATTAAGCTCCACTAACCTGTAGCTTAAGTGCTAATGTCACAGTCAGATACGTGCATAGCCAAGATACGCATATCACAGAAACAAGGGCAGCACGTTGGTTGGCGTTCCTAGAAAGGGGAAGAAAAAAAAAGGAGGGCAGCACGTTGGTTGTCCACCACGTTGTTTAGCCAGATGGAGGCCAACGATCGATCGAAAGTGAGTCGCAAGCTAAGAACCAAAATCAAAAGGGAGAAAAGAAAGGTGTGGTAGAAGAAACGAAGCAAACGAGGGGATATATTTCAATCATAGAATTGGCAAGGTTTATAATTATAATTTTATAACACACAATTTTTATGATTACTTGCTAAAATATGTGTATGGATATTATTTGCAAAGTTGCTCACCGGTGACTATAAAAAGTCTATACTCCCATTTGTTCCCAGATAAAGGGAATGTATGCATCGTAGTTTTCTTAGCGTTGAGTGAAATGCGACGGTAATCTAGTGTCACTTTCAACTTTGTGTTTCAAAGATACCGACTCTAAATTAGAACGAAATTTACTTATTTTGGATTATCGGTGTGTATGTAGTATGTAGCAAGGTTTTTTCCCCTCATTTTTGTTTTTTTTCTCTGGGAGGGGCAGGAAAATCCGTTTTTGGAAAATCTCTGTATTTTTGGATTTTTTTCGCCTGGAAATTTTTCAAAAAGACATTTAACTACCAAAATATATTAAATTCAAGTTGTGGTTGCACACGAAGCACTATGTGTTAAATGGTCTATGCACCATGCTTCACTCCGAGCTTTTCGGGTTCGATACAACCCCTCCTGTATTAGTCTGATGTTTAAATTCAAATAAATTTAAATTAAACGGCCAGGTATGTACTCCTTTCACGTGAGTTGCAGCAAAGACGGGCGCCTCGAGTCCGTTCCACCTTCTCGATCCTGAAATCGTTTGTACGTTATTTCCCCAGTCAGGCCACAACCCCTGAATTGGAGGAGAGTAATTTTTTTTCGGGAAATTAGAGAAGAGTAATTTTTTTGCAGGATTTTGGAGGAGAGTAATTAACCGCTAAACATTCGATCACGAGCTCCGTGGTTATCCGCAGGAGAAAAGTTTCACGCATTTTTTCTTCTAGATAGAAGGATTATATGCATAGTATGCAATAAATGTCATGATATCCATTCCTAAAACACCGCAAACGGATAATGGCACTGGCTCATCGGAGTGAGAATTCAAACAATACCAGTCCAAAAATAGATTAGAACCATAACAATGGCCATGGAATCGAGCATAAACCACCACTGATTATGAGAAGATACCAAAAGGGATTTGACATTTGGAAAGCCACCTCCATTTTCCCGTCGTCACCGACGGCCCACCGGTAAATCCACCGTATACAAGCAGCAGGGCGCATCAGCATTAAATAAAAACGGGTCAGCGAAGGAGGAGCAAACCTGAAGCGAGAAATGGCTTCCAACCAACCCCGAGGCCACGCGACCCACGACAGGCGGCCAACCGGGGAGGGGCAATCTCGTCCGCCCGCGCACGGAAATCAAAGCAGGATTCCTTTCATTTCATTTCATGGCAACAAAAACAAGCCAAACACACTGCCTGCCTCCTCTCCTCTCCACCCGTCGTCCTCTCTCTCTCTCCCTCTCTTATTCCCTCCCGGAGCGCGAGCGCAGACCAGGAGAGGAGGAGGAGGAACAGGAGAGAGAGAGAGAGAGAGAGCCCTAGCCCTGCCCCGGCGCCCCGTCGCTAGGGTTAGGGTCTCCCCCGAGTTTTCCCGCCCTCCCTTCGTCGCCTCGCCTCGTCTCACGATCCGCCCGCCGGCGCCCTGCGGCGTGTGCGCTTTTCGGCCTCGCCGGCCCGGCCCGGCGCCAGCAAATGCCGTGTGTCTGACCGTGTCTGTTCGGAGGCGGGCTTGGTGTTGGTGTTGGTGTTGCCGCCCTTACGGTACGGGGGAGCCGAGGAGATTCCGGGTGAGATCCGGTGAGCGGCGAGATGCAGCAGGATCAGCGCAAGAAGGTGGGCTCCTTCCCAGAGATCCCTAGCATTTTTGCGTGCGTGAATTCCGCTCCAGTCGAGCTGATTGATGCAGCTCAGCTGCTCCTTTGCCTTGCTTTTATTATTATTATTATTTCGAGGCAATGCTTTGCCTTGTTTGGGGTCTCTGTCCGTTCAAGCCTTCGTTTTCCCTTTCTGTTCGGCACAGTTTCTTGTTTCTGTTCTGGGCATCACTCCCATAGATTTGACGTTCCGCCGCCGTATCACTATTCTCATTTCAGTGCCGTGTCAATCCGGATGTTTGAATTTATTTTTATTCCCACAAGGGTAGGTATTTTTTGGCAGTATTTTCGTTAGCCGTCCACGATCTTTTCCCTCTATATAATCTGATGAATCTCTATATGATCATGTCGCTCCTTCTCGCTTTCATCTTCTTGTCCCATGCATTTTCCGCACTCCCGTCGCATCGCATTGAGTTATGCGGCAGTCTTCCTTCTATATTTGGGAAAAAAGGTGTAATTTGGCGCTCCTTTACTATACCAGCTCGCAATTCACATGCAAAAGTTGACCGCATTCTGTGACCTCGAGAGTCTGCCCGCGCAAACACATTGTGGCCGTTGCTTTTCCTTGTCGGTGGGCAAAGCTGTTGGCTTTTCTTGTGGGGTTCTCCCGATCTGTGCACGAGCACTTGACTCACAAGTGGTGCGTGTCACGATTTCAGTTTCGCAACCAACGCTTCAAGATCTTTCTCCTCAAGAAAATTTCTTTGATCTACCTGCACAACAGTTGAATTTGGCATCTATTCCTTAATACTGGTTGTAGCTTCCCATTGATTAGTTATTTTACATGTCGTCCATTAAAAGTATCTGGAGATCTGCCATCATTTTTGCGACCCACCACCTACCGTGCCATTTCTGCTTTGCTTGACAGCGTGACATCAATTGTTTGTATATACGTATATGATTGCGAAAACTGATGGTCCATTGATCACTCAAGCTTCTTGTCGCCGGGAGCTTCTGACGAGCTTCCAGTGATAGATTTGTGAAATGTATTTGACATGATATCTGCAATTCTTTTCCAGAGTTCCGCAGAGGCAGAGTTTTTTACGGAGTACGGCGACGCAAGTCGATACAAGATTCAGGAAATCGTTGGAAAGGGCAGCTACGGTGTCGTGTGCTCCGCAATAGATGTCCACACCGGAGAGAAAGTGGCGATAAAAAAGATACATGATATCTTTGAGCACATATCTGATGCTGCACGGATTCTCCGTGAGATCAAGCTTCTGAGGCTCTTAAGACATCCTGACATTGTTGAGATCAAGCATATCATGTTACCTCCATCGAGAAGAGACTTCAAAGATATTTATGTCGTTTTTGAGCTCATGGAGTCTGATCTCCACCAGGTTATAAAGGCCAATGATGACTTGACAAAGGAGCATTACCAGTTCTTTCTTTACCAATTACTCCGGGCTCTGAAATACATTCACACTGGTAGGTAACATACAGATTTCATATCTTTCTGGAAATCATATGTCGCAGGACCATACAGTATATTTGCTCTAGTGAACTTGCATCAGGTCACCACCTTCCAGTTAGATATACTAGCTAAATAAACCCGAACGCTTATGGTTGGTGCCGTATCTACGGTATCGCTAGCATATTCAAATAATTTCCATATGACATATACTCCCTCTGATCCAAAATAAGTGTTGCAGCTTTGAACTAAAGTTGAACTAACCTTAGTTCAAAGCTGCGACAGTTTTTTTGGATCGGAGGGAGTATTAGATTAGCTGAAGTTATTGAGTTCATAGCAAAACAATCTGTACCAACTAGTGCCATGCTGGTTGGGTAGAGAAGAGGGGTGATAAATATATGCCCATCACTTGAATTCAAAATATGCTCAAAAACAGCTAATTATCTTAATCTTTGTAGGCATTAGGTGGTGACCACCAGGATAGATTTTCTTTCATAGAGTGCGTGTTGTTCCCTCATGATTTAGAGATTTTATATTACGCAATTTCCTGATAACTACATATTTGCTGGTTCAAATGGTATTCCCTTGTGGTGGTAGTCTTTTCGTCAACCAAAAAGGAGCATCTCCACAGTTCTTTCCATGAACAAAATCTGTATAAATAAAATGTCCAGTCGTGCTACTTTTGCTGCCTGCACCCAGTGCTGATACTATGGCCATATGTAACTGCAGCTAATGTTTATCACCGGGACCTAAAGCCAAAGAATATATTGGCAAATTCCAACTGCAAACTGAAGATTTGTGATTTTGGATTGGCACGAGTTGCATTCAACGATACCCCCACAACAATCTTTTGGACGGTATGTTCAAGGAATACCTATATCCTTCCATCCTTACATTTCTGACTTGTTTGATTTGAGCTAATCATCATGATGTCTATTTGTTCAATTGCACTACAGGATTATGTTGCGACAAGATGGTATAGAGCTCCAGAGCTCTGTGGTTCCTTCTTTTCAAAGGTAAGCTTCCCTCCATTATTAGCATTCTCTTGGTTGAATTTTGGTGAAAGCATTGAGCTGACAGACTGATATAACGGTAGACTAATGGTGCTGCGTTGCCATACCATGCATCTTTCGTTACCATTAATCGACCTATTAATACAAACCATTCTTCTTCGGTGATTGGTCCATTAGTTTTGTTCCAAGCTTATTTATGCTGTGGCATGAAACCTCATTTTCCCCACAGATCTTATAGAACATTTTATGGGAGCACAGCACCTTCTATTGGAACAAGCTCTGCTTCTGTGTGAAAAGCTAATGTAATCTGCAAACCATCACTTTGACTTTCCCCACTGTCATAATCATACGTTTGTTGTTTCCTTATTGCATTGTTGATCATGCATTGAGTGCTCAAACATGAAGTTACTCCATTTCTATGTAAATCTATGCTACATAGAATCTTGACCTCGTATCGTTCTCGGTAGGAGCTGTTAAAAATCATATGAGTTATATTTGTGTTAAGACTTGCGAAAGCATCTCAGGCATTGTTATATTTGATTATTCTCAATGAACATTATCATGATGCGATACTGATAAACAGTGACTTGTTACTCATGCATGTTTTTCTCTAACATAAATGCTCTGTTAACAAAATTGCAGTATACACCCGCCATTGATGTCTGGAGCATCGGATGCATCTTTGCTGAGGTCTTGACAGGAAAACCTTTGTTTCCTGGTAAAAATGTTGTACATCAGTTAGATCTGATGACTGATCTTCTGGGCACACCATCTATGGATACAATCTCTCGGGTATAGTGCTGGTTTTATTTGGGAATCCTTCTATAGTCTATTTGGTCGGTTATCCAATTGACATTAATAGGTTCTTCCTTTCCAGGTCCGGAATGAGAAAGCAAGGAGGTATCTGAGCAGCATGAGAAAGAAAGAGCTGATTTCGTTTTCGCATAAATTTCCCAATGCAGATCCTTTGGCCTTAGACCTGTTGCAAAGGCTTTTAGCGTTCGATCCAAAGGACCGCCCAACTGCTGAAGAGGTACATTGGTAGTGTTTTTACAGCCCTGCTTATGCTGGCAGCAGAGTGTCTTGTACTTTTGAGTTATTGAGGTGCATAAAGTGACATTATTTGGAAACTTGTGATTTCTGTCAGGCATTGTCTCATCCGTACTTTAAAGGGCTTGCCAAGGTTGAGAGAGAACCATCCTGCCAACCAATCACAAAAATGGAGTTTGAGTTTGAGCGTAGAAGAGTGACAAAAGAAGACATAAGGGAGCTTATATTTCGTGAGATATTGGAATACCATCCACAGTTGCTCAAAGACTACACCAATGGAACTGAAAGGACAACCTTTCTATACCCAAGGTCTGAGCAATAATATCTTTGGAATTAGATGGTGCTTTTGCTCATGCTTTGACCTTTGTTTTCATTGTATCTCTTCACAGTCTACTGACTAGGACACTCTCTACCTGTGTTTATGCAGTGCTGTTGATCAATTTAGGAAGCAGTTTGCTCATCTTGAAGAAAATAGTGAGAACGGCCCTGTAGTTCCAATGGATAGAAAGCACACCTCTCTTCCTAGGTAACCTTTCATTGTTCCATGATATTTCTTTCTCTACCTTTTATTATATTAGCGGCAGGAGTTCAAAACAGCTAAAAGGCACACATCAGAGCTTAATAGATTGGTCAGGGTCACAGTTTGGAACTTAGGCACACCGTCATTTGTCACACTTCACCTCGTCTAATAATAATGTTGTCTTCATATGGCTTGACAAGAAGGTGAAACAAACCTATGCTAATATGACACAATGAATGGCATTTTTGGCTTCAGTTTGGAACTTTGGAACACCGACATTGGCCACACTTTAACTCCGATGACAATGTTGTCTTAATATGCTTTCACAAGAAGGTGAAATGAGCCAATGTTGACGTGACATAATGAATAACATTTTGGACTTCAATGTATGTAGCTAGAGCTGGGCAAAAATTAAACTGAATTATCGGGTTTTTCAGTTGGCAGCTGAAAATTCAGTTTGTAGAATTGACTGACCGAACTGGTGCAGTCAAATTCAGTTTTAAGTCCCGGTTAACTGAAAATCCGAAGAAAAGCACCTTGTAGGGTTTAGGCCAAGTAATAGTCATGGCCCAAGGCCTGCTGTGAGATGCATTTTGGCATCTCGTTGAGACTAGGGCGCATGCAGCCACACACATCACGCCTGCATGCCATGAACAGTCGAACCGAACGCTGCCATCTCCCTCACGCCGCTAGGACCTAGGACTACACCGCCATGCTCGCATCCCGCCTCTGAGCAACGGCCGATGGAGGGATCCCTGGCACACCGCGACGCCCCACACGGCCTTACTAGCGTTCAGCCGTCGCTGCTGACCGGCCGCTGTTGTAAAATCCATATTATTGCTAAAAGAATGATAAAAATATGGCAAAATATGTTAATAAAGTGAAATCGTAATGACCACTAAATGTTAACTAAACAGTTCCTGACCAAATAGCGAGCATAAAATTTGGGCCATGTTGGAGTTGGGTTCATGCAACTGAATGTGGATTGTAGAACATTGAAGTCAACTTTCCTGCGTACTGTTAGGCTGGTTGGCCAAATTGACATGCCAGGAGATGATACACACTTCATATTCGGAATCTCAGCTCTCACAACCTGATAGTTGATTAGTGCACATTGATGCAGGATTTACTGATTCTCTTGCAGTCTACCTGGCTGGACATTTAGTTCTTGCGAATTGATTCATGAAACATCTGTTAACGTTTTTACAGGTCTACTATTGTTCACTCAGCTCCAATTCATGGCAAGGAACAACCCCGTATTGGCCCATCAAGGGATAAGCCTTCGCCTGACGAGTCTTATAAAAATCATCGAGATTCAGAAAAATATTCTGGCAATGTCCAGAGAACCTCACAGGCTCCACAAAGAGTGCCAACAGGTGCTTTCTAGTCCATGTTTGATATACGTGCTTAGCTGGTACTAGTTTTAATCTAATCATATAATGCTTGTCAATTATACAGCAAGACCAGGAAGGGTTGTTGGTCCAGTTCTGCCTTACGAAAATGTTGGCATGAAGGATACATATGACCCACGAAGAGTGGCAGCAATGAGCTCAGGTTATCCTCCCCAACAGCAAATCCCGCAAATATACGGTTATTATCAGACACCGGCAAAGTCAGCTTGCTCCGAGCCATCGCAGGCCGAAATGTATACGCTGCACCAGCAGGCTTATGCTTGCGCAAACAGTTCAACTGTGCCTGATGTTGCTCTGGACATGAGAGCACCTCCCTTCCATCAGTCAGCAGGGCCGAAAAGGGGTTCTTCTGATAGGCTATCAGCGGAATCAAACCTATACTCGAGATCCCTTAATGGCATGGCTCCAACTACAACAGGAGTGGCGGCAAGTGCTCACAGGAAGGTCGGCGTTGTTCCCTACGGTATGTCGCAGATGTATTAGTGGCCAGTCAGGCGCATCCGACATGCCTTCCTGGAGTGCGGCTGGTGGCCAACGAAACAGCGAGAAACAAAGTGGCGGATCAAGCTTGGGTGGGGTTCCCGCAAGGTTTACAGCGCAGGGCAGGGCAGCCCAGGGTTTGATGCTTATGTGTGCTGTCTGATCTGGAAGCGTGTGAAGCTCTTCGTTCTGTTTCGGGCCATCAGCTTGTTGTATCTGCCTGTGTGCACACTGGATGGGGGTGGGTAGTCAGTCCAGTGGCTTGTAATCTGAGCTATTTAGGCGCCGGTTACTTTTTCTAGGGCGAGGAGACACAAGGGAAAGGAAGGAATGCTAACCCGTTTTCTGTTGTATAGAGATGTTTGTCATCAATGTGCAACTTCAGAAAGATATATATAAACTTATAAAGCACACTTTTGGTGCAGGTGATAATTGCCACCACGTAGTCGAATCAGTGGCTTCTGGTTTTAAAAACGGCAAACGCGGGGGGGACGGCAATTTCATCTTAGCTTGCTGAAGCGCAATGTTGCGCAAACCCTGAGTTTTCGTCGCCAAGAGTACAGTCCCTAGTCTTAGCTCGCTGCCCCTTTGCTAGGAAGCATTTTGATGGCGGTGAAGAGAACGCTTCACAAGGGCATGGAGATTGGTTTTCTATCTACTCCCTCCATTCCTAATGTAGACTTCGAAAAATGCCACTGAAAATGGCATTTTTCAAAGTTTGCAAATTGCAGTAGCACTTCTTGGAATCGCCAGAATTCAAGTGACATTTATCAAATTAACCTATTAAAGAAAGAAATAATAACAGCGAGGCAGTCTTATCCCACTTTTAGCTGCACACATACTCCAAAGCATGCGTGTTGGGCGCTATTCCAAAAATAAAATGGAAATTTACGATTGTTCTACAACCAGGATAGGGATTTAGGGAGAATTTTGTGTAGGTGAAAGCTTCAGGCATAGTCAGCTACTCTGTGCTGCTTGAGAGGTCCCTTTGAGCAAAAACTGGATTCAGATCACTTTATTCAATACTATAATTTATGTACACAGACCTGCCACACAGAAAACCCGAGCAATACTACGTATACAAGCCATGGCGACATGCAGTTTATGCTTGCTATCTGTAACAGCCAACATAACATAAATGGTGAATGCTGATCCTATACCTAATTTCCCAAGATGGAGTTCGCTGACACAGTGGCAGGCTCAGGCTCAGTGCATGATAATGATGCATCTTAAGTCTAATCCTGCTGGACTGTGCCATGAAAAGTCTTTGAGATTAGTGGCCTTACGTCCTCTGCATCAACAAGGGTCTCGAGGAACGGGAGTAACTCAACCAGTTCCTGGTCCGCGGGGTCATCAAACCAGCTTTTTATCGGGATACCATTATCGACTTGCAACTGGAAAACCTGAAACAAGAGAGGTTTCAGCTATAATATAATGCATCCATAAGAGTGTTCAGGAGTTGTGAAGCCCTCATGAAGAGTGCGACTCTAGCTGTTAAAAGTTTTCATTTGATTCAAAAGGAAGCAACTAGATACCTGCAGGTCACATGCCTAGAAAATATAGCTACTAAGATTGAAAATTACAAACAAAGAGGAGAAACACTGAGAACTGGGCGCTAGCTCCCGTCTGGAGTTCAAAGGTGCTGAACCCGCCCAGCTGCACTGTATGGTGCTATCCGCGCTAATTCGCGGAGAGCTCGCACTTCTATACAGTGGACAGTTAAGGAGGGATCCTTCCCCCTTTAGCCAACGTTTACAAAGGAGAAACATATCTGCCTGTGGAGATAAAACATGGAGTATTTTGGAAGGAATGTTACCTGTGGCGTATTGTCAATTATAGCAACTTTTGCCAAGTGGACTCCCAGAATTGTCAGGTCTTTTGTATAGCTGCCATCAGAGAATATACATGACTCACGATATATTCGCTGCGAGATCAATTTCCCATCAGGGTCAAGCCTATCTATTATCTGCTCAGCATAGATTCTCTGACTAGCTGTGAAAATGACAAGCTCAAACATCTGAGCTACCTTCTCAAGGAACATCTTCAGGTGGGGCCTTTGTCTCACATGGACTGTATGGTCTTTCATATTGAAGAAAACTTGAATGCTGAAATCAGATATATCACAGTGATCCAATGTTGAATGGACAAGAGTCTCTGCATATGAAAATGAGTAAACCATCTTAAAAAATTAGCAATCGTAGTAAGAATGTTGACATCACAACTGAATTTTGCAATGCTGAAGATAATGCGCCAATGCATGACCTAAAATGAAAAACTGAAAATTTGTGACACCACAAAGGAAAAGAAAACCATTCACAGTGAACTGGATGATCAAAGATTTCAAAGGAAACAGAAATTTGGATCCATTTTATCCAACATATTGATGGGGCTTGCAGGGATTGATTCAAACAATCCTAATCGTAGGAGAGCATAATCAAATCCCCTTAATAGTTGATCATCAATTTTCTTGCGGTTTAATTCCAGCCGATGTAGTCTGAAGATTTATGAACTTTGCTTCCTAAAATATCTATAAACTTACCTTATAAATCCCTGAGCAGACAGGATGGCAGCATGCTTAAGTCACAATTACTAGAAGAAAGAAAACTTCAGAAGTATAACTGAATGATGTGAATACATTGCCTGCTTACCATCCAAATCAAGCACAAGAGTGACATGCTTTGTTCTCACTGGTGATTTTCGCAGACGATTGGATGAGTCAACATCCATTAAATCAGGCAGACCTCTAGAATGAAGCTTTTCATCACCATACTCAATTCCTATCACATCCTGAGAGGCAGAAGTACTTTCGGTTTCTGAATCTGGTGGTTTCATTTGAAGGTACAAGGATGTGTCATCAGGGTCCATTGTACTGTGATCGACTGGAGCCTTATTGGTTGCATTATTTGGTTCCTCTGTCTCATTGAGAGACAGGAGTGCCACAGGCCGCTCTACCAAGTCAACAATATTCATCATATAATCATGAGAGGAAGTACTGACGTCACTTGTAAAACCCATTATGCTATCAAATTGTACATCAGAAAAACTTTCTGAGAAGTAGAAATCCAGAACATCCCAAACTTGCAGTTCGCTTGTAGTATTGTAGCCTTCATCATTGCCACTAAGAATCAGCTGAAGGAACTCGGTGCTTTCGTCCATTGCTGCAATGACAGAATAGGGAGAAGATCAGCACATTCAGATACCACATAGTAAGATAAAGAACTGGATAACATGATAAAGGCAAGCAGCTAAATGCGTATACTTGAGCAACATATAGTCCAATACAACACTGGAAAGGCTGAAGATATGAAGCCTAAAATTAAAATACTACAGTAAGTCAGCGACTTAAAACATTGGAAGAGTTGAAAGTCAAGCCATATTACCTGTAGCATTGTAGTTCACTTCTTTCAACTGAACATCACTGTACATTGGATTAGGTGTCAGGATAGCTTCAAGGCCAGATGATGACGGAACTGATATTGGAACCTACAAATATTAAGTATTAGTTGAATAATCCATACTGCAGAATTCATAACTTGACATACGTAGCAGTGCTTCTAGGCTGATGAAATGGATAAATAAAGCAAAGATGGAATCGTTCTGTTAGATTTTACAAAGGCAGCTGATAATCATTGTCTAAGTAACTTAAACTGAGATAGCTCCTAGTGTCTAAGCGGATTGCAGAAAACAACCACAGCGAAGGAGAATGGGTTTGTTATTTCCAGCCCCAGTCACGGAACTGTTATGGTTTCATCACTTCAACCAATGTTACAGGTTCATAGTTCCTTAATTTATACTTCCAAACATATAATTGGCTTTAAAAAATTTAGCCCGCCACATTCTTGATTTCCCAATGTAACATAAGCAGAAAATATATTGTTTTTTTATCAGCTCAACATTATTTAGTATTTAACTTGTGACAAGTGTATGTAGTAATGACTATTAAGCAAAGGAATAAGATATTATTCCCTCCGTTCCTAAATATAAACCTTTTTAGAGATTCCAACGTGGACTATATATGGAGCAAAATGAGTGAATCTACACTCTAAAATGTGTCTATATACATCCGTATTGAAATCTCTAAAAGGGCTTATATTTAGAAACGGAGGGAGTACTTATTAACATGAAGGTAAAAAGAACAATGAAGAGTCATCTAATTCCAAAGTAAAACTAACACATAAATTCCAAATATAGTTCTTGAGTAAAGTTGCTACAAGATGTAAAACCAACCGCTGTGGCAATTAGCTGATAATCCTTACAACTGGCATGAGTCCTAGATCGGCATACTTTTTCAATAGGACCACAATGCCAGATATGAGTCTATGCATTATCTAAAAGAAGATATGAACCTAAGTACGCACTTGCTTCTGAGAAATAGAGGAAATCAACCAAATAATGGTAAGTTATGATATGTGATTTTCTTATCAGAGACCAGAAACAGAAGTATGTTTTTTTTATCAGGAATTAAATTTTATTAAACGAATTAGAAGATTAATCACCATAGATCTAGGACTGCATGACAAGAATGACACTGGCAGTAAACCGGTAGCTGATGTGTCAGATTCACCATGCAACAAGTTGACTTCAGCCATTCCAGTGTCTCCTGCTGATACTGCGGCAGTAGAGTGGACTGCAAACAAAAATAAATTAAATTGCAACACTTCGGCAGTAGAGAGAACTGCAATAAATAAATAAATTAAATCGCAACTATGAACTCACTGTCGTCTTTGAGAGAACCGTACATCCATATGCAACTAATTAATGGTATTAATAACATCATATGCATATCCTAATTATAGAGCGGTGAAATATCTGGGCTTTCTAAAACAGAAGGTAAATTTGACAACTTGATGCTGGGGAGAGACGGACATATATATGAACATTCTTATCTTTGAGCTAACCACACAACATAAGCAACAACCTCTTATCGCTTGCAGTATTTCATTTCTACAGAAGGTTTGCTACATAGACTTGGAACTTAGCAGTAGTGTTTATTGTTTAGCAGCCAGAGTATAAAGAGGTTAATGCTAGATACACTCATGCAGTATAAATAGCAGTATAAAAGTACAACAAGGAACAAAAACTACCTTCCGATTTCGTATTATCTAATATACCTATATTACATTAATCCAGATATCCAGACTGATGTTCAGTCACCTGCAATTCAACACATTTACTATTTTTAAAGCAATGTAGTATAACAGTAAAGCAGTATAACACATTCCTGAGGATTATATAATTCAAGGAAGTTTATGTTCTGAAAGAGTCACTACTTCTCTAGTGCAGCCACAGTGCAGGTGTATTCCAAGCAGAAAATCCAGAATTCAGTGAGAGAGAGAAAAGATCAAAACGAGTCTAACCAAGTAGATCGGAATCAAAATTAAGCAGACTTTACCATTTTGATGATCTACTAGCGTTGACCCCAGCGCTGTTTCGCGGAATGTAATCTCTTCAGATTGCGAGTCTTCCAGTATTTCAGTGGTTTTGTGGAATGTATGAAACTCCTGCGTCCCTAAACAGTCGGTGCTTAACATTTTATTCATCCTTAATGCAGTGATATGCAAAAAGCATGTTCAAAGTACTGCAGGTCCAGTAGGTAGGAAAAGGCCAACTGTTGAGACATTTGATATCACTCAATACATTAGTGGAGAAAAGTATTGGCAGTAAAAAAAAATCTAAAGGCTAGTGTAGTGGAAAAAAGAATACAGTACTTTAGTAGTTCTCGAGAAATTAAGAGCGTCCATTTTTTTAACAAATTCTTATGATGAATCTTTTATCATCGAAGCTGCGCCTATATAGTTCTCTAGCTGAAGGCTATTTAGAAAATATACTGTAGTAGTCATATGGCAAGTGAATTCAACAATCAAGCAGCCTCCGATAAACTGATATCTCCACAGATTTAATCCCACCTCGCAAACAAACAAACACCAACTTCATTTCTAGACATTTGAGATGCACACTTTCCCGGTACAAAGCTCCCGCCATGATCCATGTTATTTTGGCAGAAAATTCGGAGCAGGAGATATGTAATCACACCGAAGCTTGAACTCACAAAATCATCTTCCGGGCCAGAATTCACAAATCACACCATACGCCCAACAGCCAACAGCAAGCTGAAGCAACCTAAATACTAGTATCAAAATACTACAAATACCTCAAGTTTGACCCCGGCCCCCCTCCCCAACCCAAACAACTCAATTAGTAACCAAAATCCGCAGCAATCACACGGAAAATAAAAGTCAGAGAACGAAAGAATACTATTGGAAAAAAGAGAGAGAAATTCAAGCTTGGAGCTCGACGAGCAGGGGAGATACGTACCCAGTCACCAAGCTCTCGCTGGCGCAGCCTTCTTCAGCACAGCCCTCCTCCGCTGGTGGCCTCGCTCACACGGAGAAGGGAAGCAAGCAAGCGCGCAAGAGAGAGAGAGAGGGGGAGAGGGAGGGAGAGGGAGAGCAACACAGGTAGGGGACAGCTCGATCGCTCGCTAATCCCGCACCACATAATCTATACGACCGATCCGCGTTCGGCAGGCCAAACCACCGGTCTCTTCCACCACTCTGGCTGCCATGTGGGGCATGGTTCGCCGACCCCACCGAAATGCGACCCAGAGAAGATGGTTTCGGGTTGGTCTCGCGATTTCGGGGTGAGTTGCGGCGCCCTTTCCTCTCAACGATCGTTCCTCCGTTAGCATGTTTGGCCGTACTCCCTGACAGGTGAGCCCGGCTACGTTGGGGCCCGTGTGTCATGCATACATGTGCGAGTACATGGTGGTGGTGTGCGCGGGACTCGGGGCCCATGGGTACACGTGGACGGCAAGGATCGGTAGCTCATCATGCCTAGCGGAGTCCACCCGTTTAATTTACAACAATTAGTCCTGCTTTACCCAACCACCCGGCCATGTCTACCCGCTGCCCCTTTCCGTCACTGACAGCCGCGGGTCAGCGCGCAGCACGCGGGCAGCGCCCCAGTGGTAAGTGAGGTCGATTTGGTGCTGGGCGTCATAGAGTTGGTGGGGTTTCGCGCGTGGACGGCGCTTGATCCTTTGCTCCTCCTTCCTGGCTGCGACCACTGCTGAAACGACGCGTGGCCCGGCAAATGTGGTACCCTGTGACCCCCCACGCTCGTGCGGCCGCCGCCGTGCCTTCGCGGATCAGGCTGTGACTGTGAGCAAATGGCAGCGGCGCACGTGAGGACCCGAATTGCTCACGTGAAATGTTTCTTGTGCAGCTTTGCCTACGTTGGTACCGGAATTGTCTCTCCACGGCTCTTCCGTCGTGATTTTGAAATGAAGACTTGCTAAGAAACATTCGCAAATTATTAAGAAAAACATTTGCAAAAAAAAGACTTGCTAAGAAACGTTATGTGTATGCCTTGTGGACTGGACCCAAAGTGTTTGGGATATTGCCACTGGGTGTAAACCGGCCAGGAGAGGCCGGGTTAACCCCATGATAGTTCACTATATCTGAAGCCCATGAAGACAGACGGTGACGCTGTATGAAGGCCCAGGGCCCAAAGCCGGTTTAAGGCCTGTAGACATAAACCGGCATTGATACGTAAACTTGTGTTGTAAGATAGAAAGAGCAGAGACCGAGCCGGACACGTTTATGAGCCGGCATCGGGATTCTGTAAACCGATGGACGTCAACTCATGTATATAAGGGGACGACCCGGCGGCGGTTCAAGGACAACAGACAACAACTCGAGACTCAGGCAAAGCGTATTCGCTCCCTGGTCATCGAAACCCTAGCAATTCCACAACAACTGGATTAGGCTTTTACCTTCACCGCAAGAGGCCGAACCAGTATAAACTCTCTGCGTCCCTTGTCCGCTTTAACCCCTTTAAGCTAACCCGCGCGATGGCTCCACGACTAAGTCCTTTCCTTAGGACATCTGCCGTGACAAAATCACGACAGTTGGCGCCCACCGTGGGGCTATCGCACGATGGTTTCGAGTTCTTAGAGGGCAGCTTTGAAGGACTCAAGGGCTACGCTGTGGGCCGGATGACCAAAAGTCGTCGTGGCAAGCTCTACATCGACGATGCAGGCTAGGGCCCCGAGGCCGGCTCAATCGAGTACGGGTACCGGGTCCCCTTCGGCGGCATACACGTTTTCATTGGCAAGATCGGCGAACCGGGACCTGAGCCGGACACCTGCACCGACCTCGTCGAAACGGCTCAGCGTGCGAGACCTGCCCGGGTTAAGCCTGTCATGAAGCGTGCCTTCGTGGGAGTCATCCACGGAGGGGAACCTGAGGATAGATCGGAATCTGGTGGTGAAACCGTCGTTTATTCCGGCAACGAGTCATCGACCGGAGAGACCGAGTCATTATATCAGTTGCAAGATGGCCGGATTGGGGACTGTTCCGATGGCGACAGTATTCCGGACCCCTTTGATCTGCCAAACCGGGTTGCGATCTTCATGGCCGGTACGCAACCAGCGCTCCACTCTTCGACCGCAGCGGCGATGATTTCCGGATCGGTAGCAGCGATAGCGGCCGGGGCAGGAGGCCCTGTGCGACCGCCGGCTCAGGTTCTATCTGATTTGTTTGACGCGTTGGCAACCTGATGACGGAGGTTAACCCGACGGATCAGGATACACACAATGCGGAAATCGCGAAGGTGAAAGATCAGATCACCCAGGCCAAAGCCGACTTGACAGCTAAGGATACCAGGATGGCCGCGGAGCGGGCCGCATTGGATGCACAGGCTTACCGGATTATGCTGGATCAGAGTGCGTCGAATGAAGTCCTGAAGAGGAGGTACCGATCTCGCCTGCCGCCGGTTTATGACGCTAGAAACCTCTTTAACACCCCAGGAGCAGGGACCAGTAATCCGCCGGTGGTAAACCAGGCGGGCACCTGGAGCGGGGGCGCCGGTTCAGCCACGTTTGGTGGATCCGCCTCGTCAGAACAACATTGTAACACAGCATGTCCCAACACCACCGGGTCATTACTCTAACCCGATGGACAACATTGTCAGTGCCGCTTCACGGCTGTCGGCCATCCCGATCGAAGGTGAGTCTCCGGCGGCGGTCGAGACGCGTCGGGTTAGGGAGCTTCTTCAGACAGCTTTGGTTCAGCAGGAGGGTTATTCATATAGTCGCGACCGAGTCCATTCCACTCCCCGCCCAAGCCGGAGTTACAGCAGGCGTATGGATGAACCGATAGTGTCAAGCAACGCACGGAACCGTGATCCGCCCCGTGGCAATAACCCGGCGGGTGGTGCTGGTGATGCTCAGGAGGTGGTGGACCGGGCTCGGGCATGTAGAGAGGCCGAGTTAGCGGCGCAGCATGAAGCCCGTCAGCTTACTCCGGTTCGTCCAACCACGTCGGTGGAACCAGGAGTTACTTCTAGTTCTTTGGGAGTACCGTGTCTTGTCCCAGCGTTGCGCAGTGTGCGCCTGCCCAAGGATTTCAAAGGCCAGCGCAAGGTGCCGAATTACACCGCCGATTTGTCCCCTGAGACATGGGTCGAGAGCTATGAGATGGCCATGGAGATGCTAGATGTGGACGATGCGGCGTGTGCGAAGTACTTCACCATGATGCTAGAGGGGACGGCCCGCACTGTTGGGGAACGTAGCAGAAATTCAAAATTTTCTACGCATCACCAAGATCAATCTATGGAGTAATCTAGCACCGAGGGGAAGGGGAGTGCATCTACATACCATTGTAGATCGCGATGCGGAAGCGTTGCAAGAACGCGGATGAAGGAGTCATACTCGTAGCGATTCAGATCGCGGTTGATTCCGATCTAAGCGCCGAACCACGGCGCCTCCGCGTTCAACACACGTGCAGCCCGATGACGTCTCCCACGCCTTGATCCAGCAAGGAGAGAGGGAGAGGTTGGGGAAGACTCCGTCCAGCAGCAGCACGACGGCGTGGTGGTGATGGAGGAGCGTGGTAATCCTGCAGGGCTTCGCCAAGCACCGCGGGAGAGGAGGAGGAAGAGGGGTAGGGCTGCGCCAAGAGGGAGATCTTCTCGTGTCCCTGGCAGCCCCAAAACCCCCACTATATATAGGAGAGGGGGAGGGGCTGCACCCCCATCTAGGGTTCCCCCCAAAGGGGTGCGGCCAGCCCTAGATGGGACTTGGAGGGGCGGCCAAGGGGGGAGAGAGGGGGGCACACCACTAGGTGGGCCTTAGGCCCATCTGAGCCTAGGGTTTCCCCCCCTTCCACCTTCCCTGCGCCTTGGGCCTTGGTGGGGGGCGCACCAGCTCACCTGGGGCTGGTCCCCTCCCACACTTGGCCCACGCAGCCCTCTGGGGCCGGTGGTCCCACCTGGTGGACCCCCGGGACCCTCCCGGTGGTCCCGGTACGTTACCGATAGCACCCGAAACTTTTCCGGTGACCAAAACAGGACTTCCCATATATAAATCTTTACCTCCGGACCATTCCGGAACTCCTCGTGATGTCCGGGATCTCATCCGGGACTCCGAACAACATTCGGTAACCACGTATATCTATTCCCTATAACCCTAGCGTCATCGAACCTTAAGTGTGTAGACCCTACGGGTTCGGGAACCATGCAGACATGACTGAGACGTTCTCCGGCCAATAACCAACAGCGGGATCTGGATACCCATGTTGGCTCCCACATGTTCCACGATGATCTCATCGGATGAACCACGATGTCGGGGATTCAATCAATCCCGTATACAATTCCCTTTGTCTATCGGTATGTTACTTGCCCGAGATTCGATCGTCGGTATCCCGATACCTTGTTCAATCTCGTTACCGGCAAGTCTCTTTACTCGTTCCGTAACACATCATCCCGTGATCAACTCCTTGGTCACATTATGCACATTATGATGATGTCCTACCGAGTGGGCCCAGAGATACCTCTCCGTTTACACAGAGTGACAAATCCCAGTCTCGATTCGTGCCAACCCAACAGACACTTTTGGAGATACCTGTAGTGCACCTTTATAGTCACCCAGTTACGTTGTGACGTTTGGTACACCCAAAGCATTCCTACGGTATCCGGGAGTTGCACAATCTCATGGTCTAAGGAAATGATACTTGACATTAGAAAAGCTCTAAGCAAACGAACTACACGATCTTGTGCTAGGATTAGGATTGGGTCTTGTCCATCACATCATTCTCCTAATGATGTGATCCCGTTATCAACGACATCCAATGTCCATGGTCAGGAAACCGTAACCATCTATTGATCAACGAGCTAGTCAACTAGAGGCTTACTAGGGACATGGTGTTGTCTATGTATCCACACATGTATCTGAGTTTCCTATCAATACAATTTTAGCATGGATAATAAACGATTATCATGAACAAGGAAATATAATAATAACCAATTTATTATTGCCTCTAGGGCATATTTCTAACAGTCTCCCACTTGCACTAGAGTCAATAATCTAGTTCACATCGCCATGTGATTAATACCCAAGAGTTTACTGGAGTCAATAATCTAGTTCACATCACCATGTAATGAATCCAACACCCATGGGGTTTGTTCATATCTCGCTTGTGAGAGAGGTTATTAGTCAACGGATCTAAACCTTTCAGATCCGTGTGTGCTTTACGAATATCTATGTCATCTTGTAGATGCAGCTACCACGCGCTACTTGGAGCTATTCTAAATAACTGCTCTACTATACGAATCCGGTTTACTACTCAGAGTCATCCGGATTAGTGTCAAAGTTTGCATCGACGTAACCCTTTACGATGAACTCCTTTTTCACCTCCATAATCGAGAAAATTTCCTTAGTCCACTAGATACTAAGGATAAGTTCGACCGCTGTCATGTGAACCATTCCCGGATCACTATTGTACCCCTTGACCAACTCATGGCAAGGCACACTTCATGTGCGGTACACAGCATAGCATACTGTAGAGCCTACGTCTAAAGCATAGGGGATGACCTTCGTCCTTTCTCTCTCTTCTGCCGTGGTCAGGTCTTGAGTCTTACTCAATACTCACACCTTGTAACACAGCCAAGAACTCCTTCTTTGCTGATCTATTTTGAACTCCTTCAAAATCATGTCAAGGTGTGCGTTCTTTGAAAGTATCATTAGGCGTCTTGATCTATCTCTATAGATCTTGATGCCCAATATGTAAGCGGTTTTATCCAGGTCTGCCTTTGAAAAACTCCTTTCAAACAACCCTTTATGCTTTCCAGAAATTCTACATCATTTCGGATCACCAATATGTCATTCACATATACTTATCAGAAATGTTGTAGCGCTCCCACTCACTTTATTGTAAATACAAGTTTCTAACAAACTTTGTATAAACCCAAAATCTTTGATCATCTCATCAAAGCGTACATTCCAACTCCGAGATGCTTACTCCAGTCCTTAGAAGGATTGCTGGAGCATTGCATACTTGTTAGCATCTTTCAGGATTGACAAAACCTTCTGGTTGTATCATATACAACCTTTCCTCAAGAAAATCGTCGAGGAAACAATGTTTTGACATCCTATCTGCAAGATTTCATAAATAATGCAGTAACTGCTAATATAATTCCAACAGACTCTTAGCATCGCTACGAGTGAGAAAGTCTCATCGTAGTCAACTCCTTGAACTTGTCGGAAAACATCTTAACGACAAGCCGAGATTTCTTAATGGTGACACTTACTATCATTGTCTGTCTTCCTTTTAAAATCCATCTGCACCCAACAACCTTACGACCATCAAGTATTTCTTCCAAAGTCTATACTTTGCTTTTATACATGGATCCTCTCTCGGATTTCATGGCCTCGAGCCATTCGTCGGAATCCGGGCCCACCATCGCTTCCCCATAGCTCGTAGGTTCATTGTTGTCTAGCAACATGACTTCCAAGACAGGATTACGTACCACTCGAAGTAGTACGCATCCTTATCGACCTACGAGGTTTGGTGGTGACTTGATCCGAAGTTTCATGATCACTATCATAAGCTTCCACTTCAATTGGTGTAGGTGCCACAGGAACAACTTCATGTGCCCTGCTACACACTAGTTGAAGTCATGGTTCAATAACCTCATCAAGTCTCCACCATCCTCCCACTCAATTCTTTCGAGAGAAACTTTTCCTCGAGAAAGGACCTGTTTACTTCCAGATCTGAAACAGGAGGTATACCCAACTGTTTTGGGTATTCTATGAAGATGCATTTATCCTCTTTGGGTTCGAGCTTATCAGCCTGAAACTTTTTCACATAAGCATCGCAGCCCCAAACTTTTAAGAAACGACAACTTAGGTTTCTCTAAACGGTGTCGTCTCAACGGAATTGCGTGGTGCCCTATTTAAAGTGAATGCGGTTGTCTCTAATGCCTAACCCATAAACGATAGTGGTAAAGAGACATCATGGTATGCACCATATCCAATAGGGTACAATTATGATATTCGGACACACCATCACATTGTGGTGCTCCAGGCGGAATTAATTGTGAAACACTTTCCACAATGTCTTAATTGTGTGCCAAACTCGTAACTCAGATATCTCTATGATCATATCATAGACATTTTATCCTCTTGTCACGACGATCTTCAACTTCACTCTGAAATTACTTGAACCTTTCAATAATTCAGACTTATGTTTCATCAAGTAAATATTCTCAGCATCTACTCAAATCATCTGTGAAGTAAGAACATATCGATATCCACTGCGTGCCTCAGCACTCATTGGACTGCACACATCAAATGTATTACTTCCAACAAGTTGCTCTCTTGTTCCATCTTACTGAAATCGAGGCCTTTCAGTCATCTTGCCCATGTGGTATGATTTGCATGTCTCAAGTGATTCAAAATCAAGTGAGTCCAAACGATCCATCTGCATGGAGTTTCTTCATGCATATATACCAATAGACATGGTTCGCATGTCTCAATCTTTTCAAAAACGAGTGAGTCCAAAGATCCATCTACATGGAGCTTCTTCATGCGTTCTATACCAATATGACTCAAATGGCAGTGCCACAAGTATGTGGTACTATCATTACTATTTTATATCTTTTGGCACGAACATGTGTATCACTGCGATCGAGATTCATTTTAGGTGCAAGACCATTGAAGGTATTATTCAAATAAACAGAGTAACCATTATTCTCCTTAAATGAATAACCGTATTGCGATAAACATAATCCAATCATGTTTATGCTCAACGCAAACACCAAATAACAATTATTTAGGTTTAACACCATTCTCGATGGTAGAGGGAGCATGCGATGCTTGATCACATCAACCTTGGAAACACTTCCAACACATATCGTCATCTCACCTTTAGCTAGTCTCCGTTTATTCCGCAGCTTTTATTTCGAGTTACTAACACTTAGCAACCGAACCGGTATCTAATACCCTGGTGCTGCTAGGAGTACTAGTAAAGTACACATTCATATAATGTATATCCAATAAACTTCTGTCAACCTTGCCTGCTTTCTCATCTACCAAGTATCTAGGGTAGTTCTGCTTCAGTGACCGTTCCCCTCATTACAGAAGCACTTAGTCTCGGGTTTGGGTTCAACCTTGGTATTCTTCACTAGAGCAGCAAATGATTTGCTGTTTCATGAAGTATCCCTTCTTCCCTTGCCCTTCTTAAAACTAGTGGTTTTACTAACCATCAACAATTGATGCTCCTACTTGATTTCTACTTTCGCGGTGTCAAACATCGCGAGTTGCTCAAGGATCATCATATCTATCCCTGATATGTTATAGTTCATCACGAAGCTCTAATAGCTTGGTGGCAGTGACTATGGAGAACCATCACTATCTCATCTGGAAGATTAACTCCCACTCGATTCAAGCGATTGTGGTACTCAGACAATCTGAGCACATGCTCAACGATTGAGTTTTTCTCCCTTAGTTTGCAGGCTTAAGAAACTTGTCAGGGGTCTCATACCTCTTGACGTGGGCACTAGTCTGAAATCCCAATTTCAGTCTTCGGAACATCTCATATGTTCTGTGACGTTTCAAAACGTCTTTGGTGCCACAATTCTAAACCGTTAGCATTACGCACTGAACTATCACGTAGTCATCAAAACGTGTATGTCAGATGTTTCGCAACATGTACAGACGACGCTGAGGTTCAGCACACCGAGCAGTGCATTAAGGACATAAGCCTTCTGTGCAGCAATGAGGACAATCCTCAGTTTACGGACCCAGTCCGCATAATTGCTACTATCAACTTTCAACTAAATTTTCTCTAGGAACATATCTTAAACAGTAGAACTAAAACGTAAGCTATGACATAATTTGCAAAGACCTTTTGACTATGTTCATGATAATTAAGTTCATCTGATTATTTAATGAACTCCCACTCAGATAGACATCCCTCTAGTCATCTAAGTGATACATGATCCGAGTCAAACTAGGCCGTGTCCGATCATCACGTGAGACGGACTAGTCATCATCGGTGAACATCTCCATGTTGATCGCATCTACTATACGACTCAAGTTCGACTTTTCGATCTCTTGTGTTCCGAGGCCATGTCTGTACATGCTAGGCTCGTCAAGTCAACCTAAGTGTTTCGCATGTGTTCCGAGGCCATGTCTGTACATGCTAGGCTCGTCAACACCCGTTGTATGCGAACGTTAGAATCTATCACACCCGATCATCACGTGGTGCTTCAAAACAACGAACCTTCGCAACGGTGCACAGTTAGGGGGAACACGTCTCTTGAAATTTTAGTGAGGGATCATCTTATTTATGCTACCATCGTTCTAAGCAAATAAGATGTAAACATGACAAACATCACATGCAAATCATAAAGTGACGTGATATGGCCAATATCATCTTGCGCCTTTGATCTCCATCTTCGAGGCGCGGCATGATCACCTTCGTCACCGGCATGACACCATGATCTCCATCATCGTGTCTTCATGAAGTTGTCTCGCCAACTATTACTTCTACTACTATGGCTAACGGTTAGCAATAAAGTAAAGTAATTACATGGCGTTTTCATTGACACGCAGGTCATACAATAAATTAAGACAACTCCTATGGCTCCTGCCGGTTGTCATACTCATCGACATGCAAGTCGTGATTCCTATTACAAGAACATGATCAATCTCATACATCACATATATCATTCATCACATCCTTTTGGCCATATCACATCACATAGCATACCCTGCAAAAACAAGTTAGACGTCCTCTAATTGTTGTTGCATGTTTTACGTGGCTGCTATGGGTTTCTAGCAAGAACGTTTCTTACCTACGCAAAAGCCACAACGTGATATGCCAATTTCTATTTACCCTTCATAAGGACCCTTTTCATCGAATCCGATCCGACTAAAGTGGGAGAGACAGACACCCGCTAGCCACCTTATGCAACTAGTGCATGTCAGTCGGTGGAACCTGTCTCACGTAAGAGTACGCGTAAGGTCGGTCCGGGCTGCTTCATCCCACGATGCCGCCGAATCAAGATAAGACTAGTAATGGCAAGTAAATTGACAAAATCGACGCACACGACTACTTTGTGTTCTACTCATGCATAGAAACTACGCATAGACCTAGCTCATGATGCCACTGTTGGGGAACGTAGCAGAAATTCGAAATTTTCTACGCATCACCAAGATCAATCTATGGAGTAATCTAGCACCGAGGGGAAGGGGAGTGCATCTACATACCATTGTAGATCGCGATGCGGAAGCGTTGCAAGAACGCGGATGAAGGAGTCGTACTCGTAGCAATTCAGATCGCGGTTGATTCCGATCTAAGCGCCGAACCACGGCGCCTCCGCGTTCAACACACGTGCAGCCCGATGACGTCTCCCACGCCTTGATCCAGCGAGGAGAGAGGGAGAGGTTGGGGAAGACTCCGTCCAGCAGTAGCACGATGGCGTGGTGGTGATGGAGGAGCGTGGCAATCCTGCAGGGCTTCGCCAAGCACCGCGGGAGAGGAGGAGGAAGAGGGGTAGGGCTGCGCCAAGAGGGAGATCTTCTCGTGTCCCTGGCAGCCCCAAAACCCCCATTATATATAGGGGAGGGGGAGGGGCTGCGCCCCCATCTAGGGTTCCCCCCAAAGGGGTGCAGCCAGCCCTAGATGGGACTTGGAGGGGCGGCCAAGGGGGGAGAGAGGGGGGCGCACCACTAGGTGGGCCTTAGGCCCATCTGAGCCTAGGGTTTCCCCCCTTCCCCTTTTCCTGCGCCTTGGGCCTTGGTGGGGGGCGCACCAGCTCACCTGGGGCTGGTCCCCTCCCACACTTGGCCCACGCAGCCCTCTGGGGCTGGTGGCCCCACCTGGTGGACCCCCGGGATCCTCCCGGTGGTCCTGGTACGTTACCGATAGCACCCGAAACTTTTCCGGTGACCAAAACAGGACTTCCCATATATAAATCTTTACCTCCGGACCATTCCGAAACTCCTCGTGACGTCCGGGATCTCATCCGAGACTCTGAACAACATTCGGTAACCACGCATATCTATTCCCTATAACCCTAGCGTCATCGAACCTTAAGTGTGTAGACCCTACGGGTTCGGGAACCATGCAGACATGACCGAGACGTTCTCCGGCCAATAACCAACAGCGGGATCTGGATACCCATGTTGGCTCCCACATGTTCCACGATGATCTCATCGGATGAACCACGATGTCGGGGATTCAATCAATCCCGTATACAATTCCCTTTGTCTATCGCTATGTTACTTGCCCGAGATTCGATCGTCGGTATCCCGATACCTTGTTCAATCTCGTTACCGGCAAGTCTCTTTACTCGTTCCGTAACACATCATCCCGTGATCAACTCCTTGGTCACATTGTGCACATTATGATGATGTCCTACCGAGTGGGCCCAGAGATACCTCTCCGTTTACACGGAGTGACAAATCCCAGTCTCGATTCGTGCCAACCCAACAGACACTTTCGGAGATACCTGTAGTGCACCTTTATAGTCACCCAGTTACGTTGTGACGTTTGGTACACCCAAAGCATTCCTACGGTATCCGGGAGTTGCACAATCTCATGGTCTAAGGAAATGATACTTGACATTAGAAAAGCTCTAAGCAAACGAACTACACGATCTTGTGCTAGGCTTAGGATTGGGTCTTGTCCATCACATCATTCTCCTAATGATGTGATCCCGTTATCAACGACATCCAATGTCCATGGTCAGGAAACCGTAACCATCTATTGATCAACGAGCTAGTCAACTAGAGGCTTACTAGGGACATGGTGTTGTCTATGTATCCACACATGTATCTGAGTTTCCTATCAATACAATTTTAGCATGGATAATAAACGATTATCATGAACAAGGAAATATAATAATAACCAATTTATTATTGCCTCTAGGGCTTATTTCTAACACGCACTTGGCTGAAGAGCTTACCGGCTAATTCTATCAGGTGATGGGCCAAGTTGAGAGCCCGGTTTATCCAGAATTTCAAGGATACATGCAAGCAGCCCATGTCAATTGTGGACTTAGCTGCCTGTGTCTAGGAGGAAGGAGAGTCAACGACCCGTTGGGTGCGCCGGGTTTCGGAGATTTTGCATTCATCGGACCGCATCAACGCTGATACCGCAGTTTTAACATTGGAAGGCAATTGCCGGTTTGAACCCCTGAAGTTGAAGTTGGGACGGCTCAAACGTCATTGTAATGACATGGGAACTCTCATGGCCGCTCTGGTGAAGTATGCCGACTCTGATAGTACCAAGGATCCCGAGTCTGACGATGATAAGACAGGGAAGGGAAAAAGGAGCGGCAACACCAAGGGGCAGCACCACAATACGGCGGGTCATGGAAACGGCGGCAAGCGTAAGGTGGACCACAGTTTAGACTTTGTGGCTAATACCAACACACATGACAAGGGCCAGCGGTGTAAGGGTAAACCGCCCTAGCGCGGTGGAGGACCAAGTCCTAATCCGGACTGCCTGTCTTATTTGTTGAACCAGCCTTGCCCAAAGCACGGGACGAAGGAGAACCCGTCCACGCACCTCTGGAAAGATTGTTACATTATGCAGGAGTTCAAAAATTCCGATTCTTTTCGGTATGATCATGGACCGGGTGGCGGTTCGGGCCCCGGGTCTCATGGGCCGGGTTATGGTGGAGGCAGTTCCGGTTCAGGTTTTCACGGTAACCAGAACGGACATGGCAATCAAAGCAATCAGGGCAACCAAGGTGGTTATAATAATCAGGGGAATCAGCAACAACAGCAGCAGCAGTCGGGTTACCAGAGCAACCCGAAGCAGTTGAATAGCAGGCAGTATCACGCCTTCACCACTAGCCTGGACAAGCGCGATCAGAAGCTTCATAAGAGGGCAGTGAACTCCGTTGAACCGGCGGTGCCCCGTTACTTGCGCTGGTCTGAGTAGCCAATCGTGTGGAGTAGAGAAGATCATCCGCCTCGGGTTGACAATCCGGGTCATCTGGCGTTGGTGGTGGCGCCTCAGGTGGGAGGTTATAAGTTCACTAAGGTACTCATGGATGGGGGGAGTAGTATCAATATCCTTTATTATGAAACCTTCTGTCGCATGGGGTTAACAGATAAAAATCTTAAACCGTCCAATACGGTGTTCCATGGCGTGGTGTCTGGTAAATCGGCATATCCTATTGGTAAAATAGCTCTGGAGGTGGCTTTTGGAGATGAGCATGACTCGAGATCAGAAACTTTGACCTTTGAAGTGGTGAAAATCAAAAGCCCGTATCATGCCCTGTTTGGACGGCCAGCTTATGCTAAGTTTATGGCATGGCCTTGTTATGTCTATCTGCAGCTCAAGATGCCGGGCCACAAGGGAACTATAACAGTGCATGGGAGCCACAAGATCGCTCTGGAGTGTGAAGAAGGTGATGCGGCTTATGCTGAGTCGGTTTGTGAGACAGAAGAGTTGAAATTTTACAAAGACAATGTTGATCCGGCGGATATGACTTCATTGAAGAAACCAACTACAGAGCATGATCCGGCCCTGAAGTTTAAATCGGCTGATGAAACTAAGCTTGTTGACTTCGTGCCTGGCGATTCGTCCAAGCAGTTTAGCATCAGTGCTAACTTGGATCCGAAATAGGAAAGCGCGCTCATCGAGTTCATTCGTGAGAATCGGGACATCTTTGCGTGGAAGCCTTCTGACATGCCAGGTGTACCGAGAGAACTCGCTGAGAACACTCTCAATGTTGATCCCAAGTATAAATCGGTCAAGCAGTTTCTCCACCGGTTCAATGAAGAAAGACGCAAAGCTATTGGAGAAGAAGTAGCCAGGCTTTTGGCTGCTGGATTTATCGTTGAAGTATTTCATCCTGAGTGGTTGGCTAATCTGGTGCTGGTCCTTAAGAAGAACGGCACTTGGCGTATGTGTGTGGACTACACAGATCTCAACAAAGCTTGTCCAGCAGATCCTTTTGCCCTCCCCCGTATTGATCAAATTATTGATGCTACGGCGGGTTGCGAGCGTTTAAGCTTTTTGGATGCATATTCTGGTTATCATCAGATCAAAATGGCAGTTAAGGATCAGGAGAAGACAACCTTCATAACTCCCTTTGGAGCCTTCTGCTATGTGTCCATGCCCTTTGGGCTCAAGAGTGCCCAGGCGACTTATCAACGATGTGTGCAGAATTGTCTTCATAAACAGATTGGTCGCAATGTTCATGCCTATGTGGATGATATTGTGGTGAAATCAAGGAAGAAAAAGACATTGATTGATGACTTGAAGGAAACCTTTGATAACCTGCGGGTTTATAAAATGATGCTTAATCCGGCCAAGTGCGTCTTTGGTGTACCTGCAGGAAAACTCTTGGGTTTTTTGGTGTCTAACAGGGGCATTGAAGCTAATCCGTAAAAGATCAAAGCCATCACCTCTTTGGCCAAACCGAAGTGTATCCATGATGTTCAACGCCTGGTAGGCCGGATTGCCGCGTTGAGCCAGTTTATCAGTCGCCTGGGCGAGAAGGCCATCCCTATATATCAGATGCTGAAGAAAACGGATAACTTCGTCTGGAGTGACGCCGGTAATGAAGCATTTGAGGACTTAAAGCGGCAGTTGGCTAATCCGCCGGTTCTCGCTGCTCCGGTTGACAAGGAGCCATTGTTGCTATATGTGGCAGCTAATGCTCGGGCTGTTAGCGTGGCTATTGTGGTAGAGCGAAAGGAGGCTGGAAGGAATATCCGGTTCAACGGCCGGTTTACTATATCAGTGAGGTACTTATTGAGTCCAAGCAGAGGTACCCGCATTGGCAAAAGTTGGTGTATGGAGTTTTCATGGCACGCCGGAAGCTTAAGCAATATTTCCAAGGTCTGAAGGAAATATGCCCTAGAGGCAATAATAAAGTATTATATATTTCCTTATATCATGATAAATGTTTATTATTCATGCTAGAATTGTATTAACCGGAAACATAATACATGTGTGAATACATAGACAAACAGAGTGTCACTAGTATGCCTCTACTTGACTAGCTCGTTAATCAAAGATGGTTATGTTTCCTAGCCATAGACATGAGTTGTCATTTGATTAACGGGATCACCTCATTAGGAGAATGACGTGATTGACTTGACCCATTACGTTAGCTTAGCACTCGATCGTTTAGTATGTTGCTATTGCTTTCTTCATGACTTATACATGTTCCTATGACTATGAGATTATGCAACTCCCGTTTACCGGAGGAACACTTTGTGTGCCACCAAACGTCACAACGTAAATGGGTGATTATAAAGGTGCTCTACAGGTGTCTCCAAAGGTACTTGTTGGGTTGGCGTATTTCGAGATTAGGATTTGTCACTCCGATTGTCGGAGAGGTATCTCTGGGCCCACTCAGTAATGCACATCACTGTAAGCCTTGCAAGCATTGTGACTAATGAGTTAGTTGCGGGATGATGTATTACGGAACGAGTAAAGAGACTTGCCGGTAACGAGATTGAACTAGGTATCGAGATACCGACGATCGAATCTCGGGCAAGTAACATACCGATGACAAAGGGAACAACGTATGTTGTTATGCGGTCTGACCGATAAAGATCTTCGTAGAATATGTGGGAGCCAATATGGGCATCCAGGTCCCGCTATTGGTTATTGACCGGAGACATGTCTCGGTCATGTCTACATAGTTCTCGAACCCATAGGGTCCACACGCTTAACGTTACGATGACAGTTTTATTGAGTTTTGATGTACCGAAGGAGTTCGGAGTCCCGGATGAGATCGGGGATATGACGAGGAGTCTCGAAATTGTCGAGACGTAAAGATCGATATATTGGACGACTATATTCGGACTTCGGAAAGGTTCCGAGTGATTCGGGTATTTTTCGGAGTACCGGAGAGTTACGGGAATTCGTATTGGGCCTTAATGGGCCATACGGGAAAGGAGAGAAAGGCCTCAAAAGGTGGCCGCACCCCTCCCCATGGTCTGGTCCGAATTGGACTAGGGAAGGGGGGCGCACCCTTCCTTCTTTCTCCTTCCCCCTTCCCTTCTCCTACTCCCACAAGGAAAGGAGGAGTCCTACTCCCGGTGGGAGTAGGACTCCCCCCTATGGCGCGCCTCTCCCCTTGGCCGGCTGCCTCCCCCTTGCTCCTTTATATACGGGGGCAGGGGGCACCCCAGAGACACAACAATTGATCCTTGAGATCTCTTAGCCGTGTGCGGTGCCCCCTTCCACCAGATTACACCTCGATAATACCGTCGCGGAGCTTAGGCGAAGCCCTGCATCGGTGGAATATCATCATCGTCACCACGCCGTCGTGCTGACGAAACTCTCCCTCAACACTCGGCTGGATCGGAGTTCGAGGGACGTCATCGAGCTGAACGTGTGTAGAAATCGGAGGTGCCGTACGTTCGGTACTTGATCGGTCGGATCGTGAAGACGTACGACTACATCAACCGCGTTGTGATAAAGCTTCCGCTGTCGGTCTACGAGGGTACGTGGATAACACTCTCCCCTCTCGTTGCTATGCATCACCATGATCTTGCGTGTGCGTAGGAATTTTTTTGAAATTACTACGTTCCCCAACAAGGTCATCCCATCACGGTGGTCAGCTCTGCTCCTTTGGGGGATATAATCCTGAACAGGGAAGCAACTGGCCGGATTGCTAAGTGGGCTATCGAGCTCGGGCCTCACGGGTTGAAATACATACCCCGAATGGCGATCAAATCTCAGGCACTTGTGGATTTCATCAATGATTGGGCGGAACTACAAGCGCTAGAAGAGAAGCCGGATCATACTTATTGGACTATTCATTTTGATGGGTTCAGGCAATTGGAGGGCTCGGGGGCTGGAGTCGTATTAACTTCCGCACGAGGTGATAAGTTTTGTTATGTTCTCCGTTTAATGTTCCCTTGCACTAACAATGCAGCTGAATATGAGGCCTTACTCCATGGTCTTCGGATGGCTAAGGAAATGAACCTAAGCCGAGTTAAGTGCTTCGGTGACTTGGACCTGGTGGCTCAACAAGTGTCCGGCACTTGGGATTCCAAGGACCCACTCATGGCGGCATATCGTCGTGAGGTGGATATTGTTGCAGGTCACTTCAAAGATTATCAGGTGGATCATGTGGACCGGCGGAAGAACGAAGCGGCGGACGCTTTAAGCTGTTTAGGTTCCCAACGTAAACCGGTTCCACCTAATGTCTTCCTGGATGTGTTGCATAATCCGTCCGTCAAGCTCCCTGGTGAAGAGGATTTGGCTATTCCTGATCCGGAAGCTTAGTTGGTGGCGGCTCTTCATGTTATCCCGGATTGGACGGTTCCATATCTGGCGTATATGAATCGGGGTGAGTTACCAGAGGATGAAACTTTGGCCAGGCAGATAATCCGGCGGTCCAAGTCCATGACTATTATCAATGGAGAATTACATCATTGCAGTGTGACGGGGGCGTTTCAACGCTGTGTGTCTCCCGAAGAAGGCCGTGAAATTTTGCGTGAGATCCACGAAGGAGATTGTGGTCACCACGCCGGTTCAAAATCTTTGGTGGCCAAGGCGTTTCGTCATGGTTTCTATTGGTTGACAGCTCATGCTGATGCCGAGGACTTGGTCAAAAGATGTGATGGCTGTCAGAAATTCTCAAGGCGCGCTCATGTACCGGCTCAAGAATTGAGGATGATTCCAATCACCTGGCCGTTTTCAACTTGGGGGCTGGATATGGTTGGGCCTTTCAAGAGATCCAAGGACAAGAAGACCCACCTCTTGGTGGCGGTTGATAAGTTCACGAAGTGTGTGGAGGCAGAGCCAGTTAGTAAGTGTGATGCAGCTACGGTGGTTCAATTCATCAAAAAGGTGATTTTCCGGTTTGGCTTTCCACACAGCATTATAACAGACAATGGTACCAATCTGTCAAAGGGTGCCATGAAGGAGTTTTGTCAACGTGAGCACATCCGGCTTGACGTATCATCAGTGGCTCACCCCCAGTCCAATGGTCAAGCGGAGAGGGCCAATCAAGAGATCTTGAGAGGCATCAAACCCCGGCTTATGGTTCCTTTGCAACGGACGCCGGGTTGTTGGGTTGAGGAGTTACCTTCTGTGTTATGGAGCATCAATACCACACCCAACAGATCGACAGGATACACACCGTTCTTCATGGTTTATGGAGCGGAAGCGGTTCTTCCTAGTGACATCCGTCATGACTCACCTCGTGTAGCGGCATATGTTGAAGCTGACAACGAGAAGGCACGGCAGGAAGCTCTTGACCTGTTAGATGAGGAGCGTGACATGGCGGCAGCCCGTTCGGCGATTTATCAGCAAGATCTGCGTCGTTATCATAGCCGCCGGGTTAGAACCAGAACCTTTCAAGAAGGCGATTTGGTGCTTTGGCTCATCCAGGATCAGACGGATATGCACAAGTTATCCCCTCCTTGGGAAGGACCCTTTGTGGTCAGCAAGAATCTACACAACGGGTCATACTACCTCATAGATGTTCGAGAGCGCAAAGACTCACGTAAATCGGAGGAGGAGACCCACCGGCCGTGGAATATCGCTCATCTTCGGCCCTACTATACTTGAGCCATAGGCTCTGCTTATGTACATATTATGACAATGTATATATTATAATCAATATAATAAACCGGAACCTCAGCTAAAGCGGGGTATCTGTTGTTTTTCTTACATCATGTGTGGTTACATGGAGCTTCTGTTTATAAAGCGGCGTCCGGTTTACCCCTTGATTTAGCTTCTCAAAGCTTTAGATTACATCATTTGGGGGCTTGGTCGTATCCGAACCATAGCTACACCTCTTGATCGGCGCAACGCCACAACATCACTTGGGGGCTTGGTCGTATCTGAACCATAGTCACACCTCTTGATCGGCTCAGAGCCAAATCAATCCGGGGCCAAAGAGAGTGTTGTAAAACAACAACTCAAACATAGGCACCCACTGAACATAGCTCAAAACGTTACTTGGGGATTCTTTGCTGTTGAAATGAACTAAGAATCTACACTTGTAATAGGCTATCAAGCCATGGCTTGGAAGCCTGGTGTATACACCTAAAACCCCGGGTTAACCTACCTATTTAAGTAAGTCACTCCGCCCAGGTAAACCTGGTATGACCCTTCGAACTTTGACAAGTTACTCTAAAATAAAGACCCTGAACTTGTCAAGTTAAAACGATGATTGGTTAAGGATTGAGGACCATCTTAAAAGGCTTTGCAAAAATGGTTTAACTCAGTGGCCTGGCAGCCCATGAAAAGCCTCGAATTTGGGGCCTGGCAGCCCGTGAAAAGCCTCGACTACAACGGTTTTTATTTGCCTTTTGCTAAGTTTTTCTTTCTTTTGATAAGATTTGTGATGTTTTCAAACCGGTGTTTATCAACCCGGTTAGGCTGTCAACTACAAGTTGTCAGTACACGATCAAATTATAATCCGGAGACTATCAACCCGGTCTGGTTTTGACTCAAAGTCACCAGTATGGAATAAATCGGTGTTTATCACAACCCGGAACGGTTTTATTGTAAACCGGCATCATATAACAGGAGTTATTTCTCCTCCGGAGTAGGGTTATGATCCTCACTACAAAGTTGGTCAGCCAACATTATGCCTAAAGGTCACAAGTATCATACTTTACAACCTTGGTTATAAACCTTGGTCATATATATATTTGGGTATTGTGACCCGCCCGGTGGTAAACCGCCAGGGCGCTTTAAGCTTCTTATCTGCAGGGATAGCTTGAATAAATGGCTATGGATTATGAACATTATATCTTAAGCATGGCGAATTAGCAAGCATCAGTCACAGATAAATATGCACGAAGGCATAACAGACCAAGTGTTTTAACTAGCCTATTACAGGGCGTTTCAGTGCCCAAAAGGATAATTGTTTTCTCAAATACGTGTGGCAGCATGTAGAAGGCTAAACCGGCCTCCGGATCATGATTCGTCACCAGCTTGGCCTGACGGCTGCGGATCATCTTGCACCAGTTCAACTCCCTCTTCTCTACCCAGTGGCTGGAAGTCAACAGTTGCCCAGTCGATCCCAGTTAGGGCTTGGAATACAGCTTCATCGCTTATAAGCGTGGACGGTTCAATGTCAGGGGCATAAGTGTGCTTACGGATTGGTGGGGTAAGATTTTGCGCTTCCGGAATTGGTGCAGCAACCCGTCTGTTCTTGTCATCATAACTCGCCTGATAGTACGAGAGATCCGCCTCTTCAGCCAGTTGACAAGCCAATGGACGTACTTCCCGGTTTATGGTTCGGAGATCATCATTGCCAAATTCTGTTCCGTCTTCTTTCAAGCTGGGATAGCCTTGGGCCGCTTCCACTGGATCAAAGTCAGGTACCCATGCTTTTGCCCGGATTAGTGCGGTCAGAGCGCCCGTTCTTGTGGCAGACTTTTTTAGCTCTTCTACCCGGGCAAGAAGCATAGATAACCTTTCTAAGGTTTCCTTGATCAAGGTGGGAGGAGGATTATTGTGTGAAGCGGTATAGATGATCCGCTGTGTGCCGGTGTACAACTGCTCTATCAGAGTGTAGGCAGCCTTCAACTTCTTTTGTACATCAGAGCCCAAATGGCTAATGCGAGTTCCTGCACCATTGTACACATCAGTAAACCGACAATGCATGGGAAGACATGTTGAAAGTATTAAGGAAAAGATTTTTACCGAACACAACAGAAGTCATGGCATGAATCTACCGCTTTACACCGGTCAGTTCATCAACCACCGGTTTAAGAGCTGCTTCTGCGTTCTCAGCCCTTTTTATCAAAGCGGATTTTTCAGTCTCCCAATCCGCCCGCTCCTTGTTGAAGCCCTCTTTCAGTTTCTCCATAGCGCCTAGAGCGCTAGTCAACTCTTCCTTGGCTTTGGAGGTTTCGGCTTGCTCGGATTTGAGGTTCTCTTGCAGATCAGCGGTTTGGCTTTCCTTCTTACTCAGCTCAGCCTATAAAGAGACAGATATATCATGAGTTGACAGTACATATTTGAAGTACCAAGCACATAACAAGTTATGCCCTTGGTACTTGGGGGCTAATGCATATTTCCTCTTTATCAGAAATTTTTACAAGTCCCAAGCACAATACAAGTATTAATCTTGGCACTTGGGGGCTAATGTGTGTTTGCTCATAATTGCTGCTATGGGAATTCTTCTACAGTCCCGGTTCATCTTTATAAAGTTAAACCGGCCCTTGGGGGCTATACCAGTGAAAAAAGATGAAGTGTTGCAAATATAAAGATTGTTATTAAAAGTCCCGGTTTAGATTGATATCTTAAACCGTCACTTGGGGGCTACTGGAGTTGACATTTGAAATTTACAAAGAAAGACAGTTAAGCAGAGTTGAGTATTGATTACCTCATATCGCTCTTTCATCAAATTTACCAAACCGGCTTCATAGTCACGGCTAGTGTACAAACGGTTCAAGAAGCCGGAGTGAAGGTCTTGAGCACTAAGATGGGCATAGTTTGACAAATCGACGTTCCATTTGCCTTTGCCGATAGCAGAGAGCTCGTCCTTGGCAGTATGCTTTGACAAAGCGACAGGATTACCAGGAGTGGTGTGGCCAATGCCAGTAATCATAATATCATCCTCTTTATCATCAGCAGCTTTTGCTGGAGTTGGTGGGTTGTCAGTAGCCTTAACTGGACTAACCGGTTTGTCATCAGGCCGGACAGGGCTGGTTGGCTGGTCAGCATGGCTTGTGGTGTCAACTTCTACCTGCTCAGCAAAAAGGTCATGGTCTTGAGGTGGGGGGTCATTAAGCATGGCGTCAACATCGGTCTCTTCAGGATCTGGAGTTGGGTCCGGTTCACCAGCTATGTTATCATCAGCCGGTTTATTCAACCGAGCCTTCTTGCTGGGTCTGGGCTTGGCGCTGAGAAAAATAAACATGAGGATCAGTACCATATATAAAAATAACATATCAAGGATAAAAATAAGTGTATGGCTCACCCAAGAACTGTTTTGAGGGGTGGAAGCTTTGTGGCCGATGACTCGCCAGAAGATGAGTGAGAAGTACCCTGATAATTTGAATCAGACGGGTTAAGAGGCTGACGGAAACAACCCACTTTGGGGCATGAAGTGTCAAGGGGATGAGAGACCTCTGATCGGCGTTTCCGAACCGGAGTGTTCGGTAAACCGACGGAGGTAACCACCTGGCCGCTGTGCCGGGTTGTGCGGCGAGCTTCGTGCTGCTGTGTCTTCAAAAGAAAGTTTGGGTCCAAGTAAGCAAGGGGGTGAGAAAATTTTACTTTCCGGTTTGCTCGACGGATTTTTGATGTTGGCAGAGGATCTGAATCGGAGGAAAGAATGATTACCTCTACATCATCAGCATGACTGCCTTCAGCGTCGTCCTAATAATAATCATTGTCAATGAGGTGTACGAAAAATGAACCAAGAGAGTCAAGTTCTACCTCTGATTCCGGGTTACCCACATCGTCATCAGCTGGTAGCTCGGAGGATGCAGTGGTCCTTTTCTTAGCAGGTTTTTTAACAACCTTGGTCTTTGGACGAACTGGCTTGACCGGTTTGTCTTGCGGCTTGACCGGTTTGTCTTGCGGTTTTACTGGTTTGTCTTGTGGCTTTTTATTCCAGAATGGATCATCACCGTGTCAAAATCAGACAAGCTCTCAGGAAATATGTTGAAAAGAGGTAACTTACAGTAAGGAAGTTAGATGATTCTTACAACTGGCGGTTTGTTGAAGGTACAGAAAGGGAGTAGTCCGGTCTGGCTATAGACAGCCTCCGGTTCATTCAGCATCTTCTTTACAGCCTCAGTTACTTCTGCATCTGTAAGCTGAATATCAATGTGTCGCTGTGCATCCTTCAAACTCCCTGTGTACTCACACATCAAACTGGAGCGCCGGCTTAAGGGCAGAATACTCCAGCTTATCCAACAACGAGCAAGGTCAACTCCTGTCAAACCGTTCGCCATGAAGGCTCTAAGCTTTGATAGCTGAGGGGCATAGTTGGCCCTTTCTTTGGCAGTCAACCTCTGGGGAAAAGGATGCGTGTTACTAAGGCGGTGAGGGCGGTAACCTGGCAAGGGGTTCTCATCAGTTGGAGATGTGTCTTTGCAATAAAACCAAGTCTTGTTCCACTCTTTGGGGTGACTGTGGAGCTTGGGATGAGGGAAAGTAACTCCTTCCTTTTCTGAACCGCCATTCCACCCAATTCTGTATTGGGTCCATCCGTGAACTCTGTGTGACAGTTTAAGTGAAAGAAGTCCCTAAACAATTCAACCGTGGGCTCCTCTTGTAGATAAGCCTCACAGAAGACTTGGAAGTGGCAAATGTTGGTCACAGAGTTTGGACCGATGTCTTGAGGGTGCAACTGAAAGCTGGCCAGTACATCTTAGAAAGTTTTTGAACCGGGAGGGCTAAAACCTTGACCCAAGTGATCAGCAAACACGACTACCTCTCCATCCTTGGGAGTAGGAGGATTTTTCGGGCCAGGGACCCTCCAGTGGATGACATCTTTCTTGGCTAAAGCGCCCGTTTTAACACAGTTGTTTAACTGTTCTTCGGTTACTCGAGAAGGAGCCCAATCACATTCATAGACTTGCTTGGCCATGACAATGAAAATCTGAAACATGATTATTGCCGGTTTAGGATTTACAGTGGACAACTATAAGGCGGTAAGGATCTAAGCATATTGTTAAACCGGAGCTGGTTATATGTAAACCGGAGTCTGACAATGGAGACAGTGCAATGATGAATGCAGTGGCGGTTCAACAGGGGACTAATGGTATCTACTGGGTCATCATTTTTTCTATGAAGTTAAACCGCCTAATCTGGTATTGAAGATACAAGTTTGAAAATGCGTAAGTGAAGGAAAAACAAGTTTCACAGCTTGGCATGGTAATTTCAGATCTGCCGTGCGTTGGAAAATCAAAATAAATTCAGACCTAATTTCAAGTGTTTGAACAGTTCAGCAAGGTTCATATGAGTTTTGTGTAAAGGAACAGATCTAACAAAAAGGGGATTATGGCTACGGCCGCGTAAGAAATATCGGATCCAGCTAGTTGTTTATGCTAATGAAAAGAACAGGAAAGAACAATGGCGGAGATTGGATAGACTCCGATGAACATTGAAACCCTAATGGTGGATCTAGAGCAAAGAAAAGAAGAACTCACTAATGATGAGGGAACAGCGGAGGAGCGCCGCACTTTTCTGGTCCGGTCAGGTTGATGCAGCGGCCGTTGCGGAGGCAGAAACGAAGGTCGACGGTGGCGGCGGAGCTCGAAAGGTCGGGCAGCGCAAGGAAGAAGATGATGTGAAGAGGTACGGGGGGGGTGGAAAGACCCCCTGGCCCTATTTATAAAGGCAAAAAGATAAGCGTCAGGCGTGAAAATCGAGGAGCCCAAAATTTGGATATGAGGCGGAGTTGTTACCTCGATTGTCGGAGGCTCATTAATGAAGATGGGTTATACACAGTTTTAAATAACAGATGACGTCACGGCGATTTACCATGGTCCTGGAAGATGATGTCACGGCGGTTTACAAGATTACGTGAAGATGTTGAAGAATTTTTTTCTAAAGTATTGAGGATTGACATGAACCAGTTCAAATCAATCTGGGGCCTAATGTTGGGGATATTACCACTGGGCGTAAACCGACCAGGAGAGACCGGGTTAACCCCATGGTAGTTCACTATATCTGAAGCCCATGAAGACAGACGGTGACGCTGTATGAAGGCCCAGGGCCCAAAGCCGGTTTATGGCCTGTAGACATAAACCGGCATTGATATGTAAACTTGTGTTGTAAGATAGAAAGAGCAGAGACCGAGCCGGACATGTTTATGAGCCGGCCTCGGGATTCTGTAAACCGACGGGCGTCAACCCATGTATATAAGGGGACGACCTGGCGGCGGTTCAAGGACAACAGACAACAACTCGAGACTCAGGCAAAGCGTATTCGCTCCCTAGTCATCGAAACCCTAGCAATTCCACAACAACTGGATTAGGCTTTTACCTTCACCGCAAGGGGCCGAACCAGTATAAACTCTCTGCGTCCCTTGTCCGCTTTAAACCCTTTAAGCTAACCCGCGCGATGGCTCCACGACTAAGTCCTTTCCTTAGGACATCTGCCGTGACAAAACCACGACACAAAGGATACATTCCATGTTTTGCACGGGACCTATGGAATGCCATGGACGCCGACCCTGGAGGACATCACCAACACCGGGCCGGAATGACTCCTGCACCTCCTTGGTCGGTGTAATGTGGACGAGCGCCTCTCAGTGCTCATGGCATGCTCGTCACCAGATAATCCATTCGATTCATCTCGGAGATTTTTATCAAGCCACATCAACACTCTTCTTGACATCCATTAAAACCCCGAAGTAGACCCTGTACATCACCACTCATGGCCCCTATCATTAGACCAGTCCCTCCTAGATTGATGCGGAGCATCCTACGATCATTCCCATGTACACTATGACTACTCCCCAAGCCCCAAGTGCCCACATGTTGAGACCTCAAGCATACGTCATTGGACACAAGGTGAACTCGCTCCTTTCCGAATCTTCCCTTTCCGCATGTAAGACATGGATGCTACTTCAAGCGCGGACCTTGTTCATACTTAGGTACACCCAAGGAGACCATGGAGAACCCAAGGACCAAGGCCAAGCGTGCGCGAAAGCAAAGGAAGGAGAAGGAAGAAGAGCCAGCTGCTACAGGCCCCGGACATCCGGCCCGACCCCCGGAAATCCGCCCCCTTACTATTCAGAGAGCTCCGGAAGCGACCTCGACAGCCCGGACATCCGGCCCCATGCCCCGGACATCCGGCACCTCCCGAAGTCCCGGACATCCGGCCCCGGCTATCCAGAGAGCACGAGACCAGCCCCGCCAGCCCGGACATCCGGCTCCGCGCGCACAGTGAAGGGCCGAGGCCCATGTACCCCTTCGCCCACCTAGACTATATATACTCCTCCTCCTCCCTCTTTCTAGGGTTAGCAAAGGATTAGCTCATATGTGAGATAGAGCTTTGCTCATCCATTACGGATCTACTCTACGAGAGAGACCGCGGCCCCTCTACGGAGAAGATCCCCTTGGATTCAAGACCCCCTCTTGGGTGGCCCCATCAAGACCTCATCACGGAGAAGAACCGGTTACCTCTGTATCGTCCTTTGTTGATCGTGGATCTTGTATCTCCTCTCGTGTTTCGAGGATCTAGCACATGTGTGACTATATCTTGTTGGTTTTAGTGATTCTCTTGTGTTTTCCCTCGTGTTTCCCCTCGTGTTCTTCGTGTTCTTAGTTGGGATCCGCTCCTTTCATGAAAGATCGGCCGTATAGGGTCCCACCCTACATCATAGATGGTCGAAGCTCAATGTGGACGGTGCGTTCCCTGAAGCTGATGGCACGGGGGTTGCGGGTATGATCCTACGAAACAACGCCTATGAAACTGTCCATGTTTCATCAAAATTTCTTACAGACAGACCGAATTGTTTTGTCATGCGATCGGACTGTCCGCTGGAGCACCGGTGGATTACCTGATCCTCTGACCGAACGTCCGGTTGCTCCTCGGCTGGCAGCATTTCTTCTCTAGTCAGACAAGATTGCCCGGTCCTTTGAACCAGATGTTCGCTGGCTCTGGCTCGGTTGTTGTTTTTCCTCTGTTCTACACTATTTTCAGTCAACACTATGAGTAGTTCACCGACCAGATTGTTTGGTATAGATCTACCGTCTATTTGGTAGTGCATTTTTGGACCGTAAAGGTTCATTTTAGCCACCACTATATATACCCCTAGTCACTTTGTTCTAGGGTTACCCTTTGATCAAATATCATCCATCCGCCACACATACACCTCTTAGCCTCCCAATCCTTGTTCCTTTGATTCTCAGAGATTCAAAGGGAAACCAATCAAAATCAAGACCCACTCCTTCCCCACACTTTGATCAATCACTTTTGTGTTTGAGCTTGATTTGGATCCTTGGTGTTTGTCTTGTTACTCTTGGAGGTTGGAGACTCCTAGGCGGTATATATTCTTCGGAGAGGAATCGTTCCTTGTGATTACCCCTAGACAATTTGTGAAGGTTTGGAGACCACCTCAAGGTCTACCACTAGTGGTTGATAAACACCATCGTGGTGTTGTCTCAAGGAGAATAGGGTGAGCCTTTTTGGTAACATTCACCCCTCCGACGGTGACTAGCTTCCCTCCAAGGAAGTGAACATCGGGATACATCATTGCCTCCGGAGTTCCAATTATCCCTAACCCTAAGTCCTTACTTGTGATTACTTGTCTCCTTGTCTTTACTTATACAATATTGTGCTTGCTTAACTTGCTACTAAGTTGTTGTTGAATATATTGCTAGCCCTAGATTCACCTTTGTAATTGTTAGGCACACTTTCATACATTGTATTATTGCCTAAAATTGCTAAATAATAATTTTTTTAATTGTACCTATTAACCCCTCTAGGTCTATATCGATCCTTTCAATTGGTTTCAGAGCCTCATGGTCTATTTTCCTGGCTTAACCGCCCTAGAGCGAGATGGCTCAAGACGGGACCGTGGCTCCTCCAGAGCTTCTGGGTGTTGTGGATCCTCAGGTACAAGTTGCCCCACCATTGGATGAAGATGGTAGGATATTCACCCATGAGGATTTGACTAATGCATTAGCAATACAAAAACTTGAAAACCATGCTTTAATTGAGGATACGGTACAAGCTAGGATGGCCGCATATGTCTCTAGTGCTATACTTATCGTTAACACACGAGGTATGCATGCCCTTGGTGGCAAATGCATCCAATTCCTCTTCTACCCAACACCTTCCCTTGAGTACCAACCCTACCGATATCCCATGGATTTACCCGGAAGCTACAATTGAGAAACCTAAGCATAACTTTTCGGGTATGCCCTCTGTGCTCGATGAGATGACAAACTTTTCTATTTGGAGAGTTGCGATGTAGGATCATCTTAGGTTGACCTCCAATGAGATGTGGGAGATTTTGGAGACCGGCTACTACCCCGTCAACCCAAATAACCTCACACCATCAAAAGTCTACAACAGGCACCTGAACTCATCTGCAATCATGCTCATAAAAAAGGGTCTATCATATGATGAGAGAAGACCGTACATTCACATCATAAATGCCGAAAAGCTGTGGGACAACATTGTAATGGCCAAGACCGGTACCACCACTCTCCAACAAACACAATATGAAATGGACAACAGTGCATTGCATTATTTTTGCATGGAGAAGGGTGAGACTCCCAAGCACCTCCACGAGCGTCTCAGTATTTTTGCAGTATTTGTAAGTAACTTATCATGTCTGCGGTGCGTATATTGACATGCTATTTACACATGAGTTATCGGATGTATGTTTTTCAGTAGATTTTTTGCCAGGTGAAAGCCATGATGTTTGTATGTGTCAGCTCTTTGCTGTGTGTATGTTTCATACTATTTACACATACGTTAGCGGGGGTATGATTTTCAACAAAAAAATTCCCTGGGGTCAAAATTACCGTGGTTTTGTATGTAAGTTATTGATACATCTCAAACATATATTGTTCCATGCTAATATATTACTGATAACCACAAGTATAGGAGATTGTTTGTAGTCTTTTTCTATAAGTAAGAGTGTCAAACCCAATGAGGAGCTAAAGGTAGAATTTATATTCTCTTCAAGTTATATTGACCACCGATATAACTCTACCCACACCAACATTTGGTTTACCTAGAACAAGTAATAAAACTAGAAGTACTTTGTAGGCGTAGTGGGATAAGTTTGCAAGGTAATAAAGAGTGTGGAGATAAAACTTAGGTGTTATTTTAATAAAAGAACAATTAAGTTAGTATAACGAGTGTGGAAAAGTGGTGGCAGGATTTGCAAAATTGTCCTAGGCAATTGATAACAAGATCGGTAATCATTATTGTAATTTTATATGAGGGAGAGACATGAGCTAACATACTTTCCGTACTTGGATCATATGCACTTATGATTGAAACTCTAGCAAGCATCCGCAACTACTAAAGATCATTAAGGTAAAACCGAACCATAGCCTTAAGTGTAAAGTCCCCTTTAATCCCATACGCAACAATCTTATTACTCGGGTTTAGGCTGCCGTCACCCCCGCAATCCACTATAAATGAATAATGAACATATTGCAACACCCTATAGCGGGAATCCCCCATGTGTGCACGACACGGAGGGAACCATAGGACAACGCCAAAATAAAACACGCAACTCAAACCAATCAAGATCATCAATCAACCCATGGGATAAAAAGAATCTACTCAAACATCATAGGATGGCTACACACCATTGGATATAGTATATAGCATAAAGCACCATGTTCAAGTAGGGGGTACAGTGTTGGGGAACGTTGCATGAAAAAACAAAAAAAATTCTACGCACACGCAAGATCTATCCATGGAGATGCATAGCAACGATAGGGAGAGTATGTCTATGTACCCTCGTAGACCATAAAGCAAAAGCGTTTATTAACGCGGTTGATGTAGTCGAACTTCTTCATGATCCAACCGACCATGTACCGAACTTATGACACCTCCGCGTTCAACACACGTTCAGCTCGGTGACGTCATCGCCTTCTTGATCCAGCAAGACGAGCGAAGTAGTAGATGAGTTCCGGCAGCACGACGGCGTGGTGACGATGGTGGTGATGCTATCTCCACACGGCTTTGCCTAAGCACTCCGAAAATACGACCGAGAGACGGAACTGTGGAGAGGGGCGCTTCACATGGCTAAGATATTGTCGTGGGTTGTGTGGCGCCCCTCCCTCATATATATATTGGTGGGGGAAGGGAGGCAGCCAGGAGGCGCCCCAAGGATGGCCGCCGGCCTCCTTGGGCTCCTACCCCGTGGCGCCCCCTTACCTTGTTTGAACAAGGGGGGAAGGAAAGGGGAGAAGAGGGAAGGAAGGGGGAGGCCGACTCCCCCCTTTCCTTCTCTCCCCATGGGCTGCGGCCTTAGGAGGGGCGCGCCAGCCCCTTGTGGGCAGGTGTGTCCTCCCCCTTTGGCCCATATGGCCCATTAACCTCCCGGGGTTTCCTGGAACCCCTTCCGGTGATCCGATGACTACCCGATACCTCTTGAAACTCTTTCGGTGTCCAAATAGCATCGTACTATATATCAATCTTTACCTCCGGACCATTCCGGAGCTTCTCGTCATGTCCATGATCTCGTTCGGGACTCCAAACAACATTCGATCACCAAATCACATAACTCATATAACACTATATCGTCAACGAACGTTAAGCATGCGGACCCTATGGGTTCGAGAACTATGTAGACATGATCGAGACACCACTCCGGTCAATAATCAATAGAGGGACCCGGATGCCCATATTGGTTCCTACATATTCTACGAAGATCTTTATCGGTCGAACCTTATGACAACATACGTAATTCCCTTTGTCTATCGGTATGTTACTTGCCGGAGATTCGATTCTCGGTATCTTCATACCTAGTTCAATCTCGTTATCGGCAAGTCTCTTTACTCGGTCCGTTATACATCATATCGTAACTAAATCCTTAGTTACTTTGCTTGCAAGCTTCTTGTGATGTGCATTACCAAGAGGGCCCAGAGATACCTCTCCGATACGTGGAGTGGCAAATCCTAATCTCGATCCATGCCAACTCAGCAAACACCTTCGGAGATACCTGTCGAGCATCTTTATAATCACCCAGTTACGTTGTGACGTTTGATAGCAGACAAGGTATTCCTCCGGTATCCAGGAGTTGTATGATCCCATAGTCGAAGGAATATGTATTTGACTTTAAGAAAGCAATAGCAATAAACTGAGCGATCATATGCTAAGCTAACGGATGGTTCTTTTCCATCACATCATTCTCCTAATGATGTGATCCCGTTATCAAGTGACAACACATGTCTATGGTTAGGAAGCCTTAACCATCTTTGATCAATGAGCTAGTATAGTAGAGGTTTACCAGGGACACGGTATTTTTTATGTATCCACACATGTATTTAAGTTTCCAATCAATACAATTCTAGCATGAATAATAATAAAAATATCATAAATAATGAAATATAATAACAACAACTTTATTATTGCCTCTAGGGCATATTTCCATCATATAGTGGGTTGCGGGAAAGCAGACCACTGATAATAGACGAGGTAAGGCGGTGGAGGTGTTGAGGAAGATGACAGAGTTGTTGGAGTAGATGTCACACGATGGTTCCCCCGGTGATGTTCCGACACCACCGGCAGAGAGGAGGATAGAGCACCCTCCTTCATCTTCTTGCTTGGCTTCCCCCTAGATGGGAGGAGGGTTTCCCCTCTGGTCCTTGGCCGCCATGGCTCCCAAAGGGCAGGCACTACAAAAATAGACACATCCGTGACATTATGGCCCGAATGAAAACTTTTTCTGTCATGGTTATGACACTTATGCGATGATAATTGTGACAAAAACATGTATCATCATAGATGTGGTGGGCTCCTACTTCTATGACAAAAAATTATGACAGAAAATGGGATTTTTGTCCTGGGCGGACCGGAGACGCACATGCGTGATATTCTTTGGGCCATCCATGACGTAAAAAACCGTGGTAAAAGCAAGGGCAAATTTTGGGGAGTTCCCGGTTACGGCGGGTGGTCGGGGCCGAGCGATGTAGTGTGATTTGCGTGTTTCCATCATACATGCGTGTGTGCGAGGTGTTCGCTAACTCAACCCGAGCGAGGCGTTAGCTTACTGAACCCGTGCGATCAATCGATCCCTCGCACTAGCTAGCTACGTACTGAACACATGATTGATCCTACTACGTACTGAACCAGAGCGATTCCTTCGTTGCTAACTGAACCCGAGCGATTGATCGCTACTGCATGCTGCTTACTAAAGCCGTTGCATCAAGCCCCCTTGCGAGACGTAGCCGGTTGGGTTGCCTCTCAATGAACAGTGCCCGTTGCCTACATGCGCGTTATACGTATGCATCGATCGAGCCCCTGGCGCGAGACATGGTGAGTTGACCTAGCCGGTTGGTTGGCTATGGATGAACAATTTCCGTTGCTACCGCCCACTCCTATGCCCCACCCCAGCCGGCGGGGGTTGGATGAACAAGACCCCGGCCGTGCGTAGGTGGTTGCCGCTGGATGAACAGGACCCCGAGGAGGCTGCCACACCCCAGCCTATTTGGGATGGATGAGCAAGACCCCGTGGAGGCTGGGTGAACAGTAGCCGATGGAGGCTGGAGGAAGTCAACGGTGGATGAATAGTAGCTGGTGGAGGCTGGAGGAAGTCGACGGTAGATGAACAGTAGCCTGTGGAGTCCCGTTTTGCGGTACGCCACACCTCTCCCAATGAATATGACCCCGTTACAAATGTAGGTGCTCGAAGAGAAGTCTGTTTCCTCCGTTTTGTGGTACGCCAGACCCCTCCCGATCAACAGGACCCCGTTTCGATCGTAGGTGGTCGAAAAGAAGTCCGTTACTCCGTTTTGCGGGATGCCAGACCCCTCCTGATGAACATAACCCCGTTTTGGCTGTTCCGTCCAAACCGGTTGGCTCCCGATGAACAAGACGCATTCCGATCCAGTCGGTTGCCTCCCGATGAACATGACGCTATTTCTCCGTTTTGACCCAGCCGGTTGGATGCAGATGAACATGACGCAGTTGTTGTACGCGTTCGAGACCCCGCCCATATGTACGTACGTGGTCGTATTTGTTGTTGTGTGGCTATACATACATGTACATGATTTAGACGGGACTACCTGAACTGCTACGTCGGGGTACGACACATGTGCCGCTACTTACTCAACCACGGTTCATCCTTCCAGAGAGACTGATCAACCAGTATATATACACACGTTCGCGACCAGACAGACAACGCTACATACGCTTTGACGGGGTGGGTCCCAGCTGTCAGGGAGGATAAGGACACACTTCCTTGCGTGCAAAGATATAGCTGCTGGGTCCCAGCTGTCAGGGGGAGGAATCATTTTTTTGTGAGTAATAAGGAGGAACCTCCTTGCTTGCAAAGATGTAGCTGGTGGGTCTAGCTGTCAGCCTCACTGCCTAAAGTCCTCTTCCGATGGCTGTCGTTCCTTGACCTTGTTGACCACGCCGCGCCGAGAGAATCAAGGCGGTGGACGACAGCGAGGCCTAGGAAGGGAACGACGCGCAACCAGGGAAGACAAGGCAGTGGATGCCTACGCGGAGGGGAGTACGAGGGTTGACTGGTACGGCTGCGGTGTGAGGCTGCCGTTATAGGAGCATAACAGGAGGTGTGGGTGAGTAGAGGGAAGGCCTGGCTAGTGGTGGGAGTAGGTGGGGCGGTGGGGCCTGCATGGCAGCACAGCCAACCACAGGAGGCACGAGCAGGCGGTCCCGCCGGCGTTGATTTGGGCAGCTATAATTTGTTACCATGTCATTTGCCTATTTTCGAGAGAGATGTCACTACAGAACCTATGGCCCTCAGGGTCTATTCCCCATTGCTGAATTCTTGTACACAATTGCTATCTCCGATTTGTTGTTTTTTTACCTTGCTACTATCTTTCTCTGAACATGCAAAGCTATTTAGTTATTTAGCAAATAGAACATCAAAAGATTCAATTGATTTCAATGAACAATCTGATCATAAAGTGACAATTCATCATGTCGCAACAAACAGACCACCGATCACATTGAATTGATCTTGATCACGTGATAAGCGCACATGAACATGGTATTGAAGATCCAGGGAGAGAGAGAGAGTCATCTAGCTACCACTATAGACCCTAAGGCCTTGATGGAACTACTCACACATCATCATGGATGCATCGATGTTGATGAAGAAGACTCCAATAATGGCTTCCCCCTCCGATAGAGCTCCAGAACAGGCCTCTAGATTGGATCTTCATGAAACAGGAGCTTGTGGCGGCGATAAAATTCTTCTAAATATACGACAGGTGGTTTCAGTATTTATAGGGATTTATGGTAGTGGAATCAAGAAAGGTGGTTGCTGTGGGCCCCACACTCTCGAGTGGTGCGGCCTGGGGCCAGGGCTCACCATCTAGATATGGATTTTCTGCAAAACCAAAAACAAGCAGAAAACATGAACTCGCACTGGGCACTAAATTAATAGGTTAGTCCAGAAAAGTAATATAAATTGCTATAAAAAGTGTATAAAAGTGATAACATAATAGCATGAAACAATAATTTTTTTGAGATGTATCATAGATCAATTGGATTAACGGTCTACATATCAGATACGTAGTGCCTATATGAGATATAGTCATAAATATAAATTTCATCGCCGCCCAAATGTAATTTTTTCAACACACCACTTGCTTGTTTCGAGAGAGTTGCCAATAGTGAACCTGTGGCCCTCTGGGTCTATTCTCCATTACTAAAATCCTCATTGCAATTGCTACTTTTACTTTACTATTTCACTTTGCTACAAACTTGGAAGTGTAGGAATACTTGGATGTAGCAAGGAGGTGGAAAACTTTGGGAATAGATTGGAAGGAGCGGGAAACTTTGATATTTGATTTAGTATATTTAGATTGAATTTATCTCTATTTAATTTGGATGTGTCCTTCTACATAGTACATGTTTCCTTAACTCAATGTGAATCTTGGATTCACTAAAAGCATATAAGATACTAACTATGAGCTTTTTTCGGAACAAAGACGCTAGGAACGCCCGGCTTTAAATTAATAAAGCCACTAGGAAGCATTCAAACAAGGTTCAAAGAGTAACGATAGCATACAGACCAGCAAGTACATCACGAAAGCATAGGTCCAAAAGCACGCAGGCTTAAACATAGCGGAAATCTAACATATCCCTTATAGCCATCCGCCTGATAAGTGAAGGGGTTCCCAAAAGAGGCTCAGTCGTGCGTCGAGTCTTGCCTTGCCAGCACCTGAGTCATTCTGATCCGTTCCAAGACTTCCAGCATGCGCTCAGCATCGCGCTCCTTCCCCAACGGTATCCAGGTCTGTAGAAAGAGATGGAATTTGAAGATCACATCAGCGGGGTGGTTAGGGAATTTATTCTCTATCATAATTTTGTTGCAAGTCATCCAAATAGCCCAAAGCAGCGCCCCTACGCAGCCCCAAGCTATCCTAGCGCTGGACCCCTTCTGGGTTTTAATCAAGGTGAGTAGATCCGCACCCGAGGAGGGGTTCCAGTTCGTCTGAAATGCGTCCCTAACTACGCTCCATGCAAACTTGGCTAGATGGTAGCGAAAAAAAACACATGGTTTGTGTCCTCTCCCAGGCCACAAACCGTACAGGACCCGTCTGACGGGCCGTTTCCTTTAGCTACATTGTCGGATGTTGGGAGGCGGTTTCTAAACATTTTCCACAAGAAGATTTTTATCTTGAGTGGCGCCCGACCTTCCATAGCCCCCTGGCTATATCCAGCGCGTTCCCTTCGGCCAACTTGCTATATAGAGATTTTATTGACAACTTACTCGAGGCAGACAGGATCCAGTCCACTGTATTGGCCCCCAAGCCAAGTGGCGAACCTCCAATCTTTTGTACTAGGTCTTCCCAAGCCGCTCGTTCGGTTGGGAAGAGAGCCCATACAAAGTGGATGGCGGGAGGGGAGGATCTCAATACCTCACCCACCATAATGTTAGTATCAGTGGCCACTTGATATATGGAGGGGTGACTCTGCCATAGTGGGACTGTCCCCAACCAACAGTCAAGCCAGAACCAAGTGGGTTGACCGTTATTGATCCTAAACTTGGCCCGAACCAAGTAAGCCGACTGAACCACTTGGATCCCATTCCAAAACACAGATCCGGGCGATTTTGCCATGAAGAGATTCCCATCCGGGAAGTATTTTGCACGGAGAAGGTCTGCCCAGAGTCCCGACTTGTTTTGGGCAAGAGGCCACCACCACTTTGTGAGCAAGGCCACATTCATGAGCTTAGAGTTTGTGATGCCCAAACCCCCAAATTTTTTTGGCCTACAAACTTTAGCCCATTTAACCAGGTGGTTGATACGTCTCCAACGTATCTATAATTTTTGATTATTCCCTGCTGTTATATTATCCTTCTTGGATGTTTTATAATCATTTTATAGTCATTTTATATCATTTTTTGGTACTAACCTATTGACATAGTGCCAAGTGCCAGCTCCTGTTTTTTGCATGTTTTTTACATCGCATGAAATCAATACCAAACGGAGTCCAAACGCAGTGAAACTTTTTGTGGATTTTTTGGACCAGAAGACAACCATGTTGGAAATATGCCCTAGAGGCAATAATAAATTGGTTATTATTATATTTCCTTATTCATGATAATCGTTTATTATCCATGCTAGAATTGTATTGATAGGAAACTCAGATACATGTGTGGATACATAGACAACACTATGTCCTTAGTAAGCCTCTAGTTGACTAGCTCGTTGATCAATAGATGGTTACGGTTTCCTGACCATGGACATTGGATGTCGTTGATAATGGGATCACATCATTAGGAGAATGATGTGATGGACAAGACCCAATCCTAAGCATAGCATAAAAGATCGTGTAGTTTCGTTTGCTAGAGCTTTTCCAATGTCAAGTATCTTTTCCTTAGACCATGAGATCGTGCAACTCCCGGATACCGTAGGAGTGCTTTGGGTGTGCCAAACGTCACAACGTAACTGGGTGACTATAAAGGTGCACTACGGGTATCTCCGAAAGTGTCTGTTGGGTTGGAACGGATCGAGACTGGGATTTGTCACTCCGTGTGACGGAGAGGTATCTCTGGGCCCACTCGGTAATGCATCATCATAATGAGCTCAATGTGACTAAGGCGTTAGTCACGGGATCATGCATTGCGGTACGAGTAAAGAGACTTGCCGGTAACGAGATTGAACAAGGTATTGGGATACCGACGATCGAATCTCGGGCAAGTAACATACCGATTGACAAAGGGAATTGCATACGGATTGATTGAATCCTCGACACCATGGTTCATTCGATGAGATCATCGTGGAACATGTGGGAGCCATCATGGGTATCCAGATCCCGCTGTTGGATATTGACCGGAGAGGCGTCTCGGTCATGTCTGCATGTCTCCCGAACCCGTAGGGTCTACACACTTAAGGTCCGGTGATGCTAGGGTTGTAGAGATATATGTATGCGGAAACCCGAAAGTTGTTCGGAGTCCCGGATGAGATCCCGGACGTCACGAGAGGTTCCGAAATGGTCCGGAGGTGAAGAATTATATATAGGAAGTCAAGTTTCGGCCACCGGGAAAGTTTCGGGGGTTACCCGTATTGTACCGGGACCACCGGAAGGGTCCCGGGGGTCCATCGGGTGGGGCCACCTATCCCGGAGGGCCCCGTGGGCTGAAAGTGGAAGGGAACTAGCCCTTAGTGGGCTGGGGCGCCCCCCTTGGGCCTCCCCCCATGCGCCTAGGGTTGGGAACCCTAGGGGGGGGGAGCTTCCCCCTTGCCTTGGGGGGCAAGGCACCCCTTCCCCCGCACTTGGTCGCCGCCCCCCTTTGGATCTGATCTCCAGGGCCAGCGCCCCCCCAGGGGGCCTATATAAAGGGGGGGGGGAGGGAGGGCAGCAAGACACAGCCTTGGGCGCCTCCCTCCTCCCCTGCAACACCTCTCTCTCTCTCGCAGAAGCTTGCGAAGCCCTGCCGGAGACCCGCTACATCCACCACCACGCCGTCGTGCTGCTGGATCTCCATCAACCTCTCCTTCCCCCTTGCTGGATCAAGAAGGAGGAGACGTCGCTGCACCGTACGTGTGTTGAACGCGGAGGTGCCGTCCGTTCGGCACTCGGTCATCGGTGATTTGGATCACGGCGAGTACGACTCCGTCATCCACGTTCATTGGAACGCTTCCGCTCGCGATCTACAAGGGTATGTAGATGCACTCCTTTCCCCTAGTTGCTAGTAGACTCCATAGATGCATCTTGGTGAGCGTAGAAATTTTTTAAATTATGCTACGATTCCCAACAGTGGCATCATGAGCCAGGTCTATGCGTAGTTACTATGCACAAGTAGAACACAAAGCAGTTGTGGGCGTTGAGTTTGTCAATTCTTCTTGCCGCTACTAGTCGTTTCTTGTTTCGGCGGCATTGTAGGATGAAGCGGCCCGGACCGACCTTACACGTACGCTTACGTGAGACAGGTTCCACCGACTGACATGCACAAGTTGCATAAGGTGGCTAGCGGGTGTCTGTCTCTCCTACTTTAGTCGGAACAGATTCGATGAAAAGGGTCCTTATGAAGGGTAAATAGAAATTGGCAAATCACGTTGTGGTCATACGTAGGTAAGAAACGTTCTTGCTAGAAACCTACAAACCACGTAAAAACTTGCAACAACAATTAGAGGACGTCTAACTTGTTTTTGCAGGAAGTGCTATGTGATGTGATATGGCCAGAAGATGTGATGAATGATATATGTGATGTATGAGATTGATCATATTCTTGTAATAGGAATCACGACTTGCATGTCGATGAGTGTGACAACCGGCAGGAGCCATAGGAGTTGTCTTTATTATTTTGCATGACCTGCGTGTCATTGAATAACGCCATGTAAATTACTTTACTTTGTTGCTAAACGCGTTAGCCATAGAAGTAGAAGTAATCATTGGCGTGACGACTTCATGAAGACACAATGATGGAGGTCATGATGATGGAGATCATGGTGTCATGCCGGTGACAAAGATGATCATGGTGCCCCGAAGATGGAGATCAAAGGAGCATGATGATATTGGCCATATCATGTCACTATTTGATTGCATGTGATGTTTATCATGTTTTTGCATCTTATTTGCTTAGAACGACGGTAGTAAGTAAGATGATCCCTTATAATAATTTCAAGAAAGTGTTCACCCTAACTGTGCACCGTTGCGAAGGTTCGTTGTTTCGAAGCACCACGTGATGATCGGGTGTGATAGATTCTAACGTTCGAATACAATGGGTGTTGACGAGCCTGGCATGTACAGACATGGCCTCGGAACACACGCAATACACTTAGGTTGACTTGACGAGCCTAGCATGTACAGACATGGCCTCGGAACACGGAGGACCGAAAGGTCGAGCATGAGTCGTATAGAAGATACGATCAACATGGAGATGTTCACCGATCTTGACTAGTCCGTCTCACGTGATGATCGGAAACGGCCTAGTTAAACTCGGATCATGTTTCACTTAGATGACTAGAGGGATGTCTATCTGAGTGGGAGTTCATAATCAGATGAACTTCATTATCATGAACATAGTCAAAAAGGTATTTGCAAATTATGTCATAGCTTGCGCTTTAGTTCCACTGGTTAAGATATGTTCCTAGAGAAAATTTAGTTGAAAGTTGGTAGTAGCAATTATGCGGACTGGGTCCGTAAACTGAGGATTGTCCTCATTGCTGCACAGAAGGCTTATGTCCTTAATGCACCGCTCAGTGTGCTGAACCTCAGCGTCGTCTGTAGATATTACGAAACATCTGACATACACGTTTTGATAACTACGTGATAGTTCAGTGCGGTTTAGAATTGTGGCACCCAAGACGTTTTTGAAACGTCGCAGAACATGTGAGATGTTCCGAAGACTGAAATTGGAATTTCAGACTAGTGCCCACGTCAAGAGGTATGAGACCTCTGACAAGTTTCTTAAGCCTGCAAACTAAGGGAGAAAAGCTCAATCGTTGAGCATGTGCTCAGATTGTCTGAGTGCCACAATCGCTTGAATCGAGTGGGAGTTAATCTCCCAGATGAGATAGTGATAGTTCTCCATAGTCACTGCCACCAAGCTAGTAGAGCTTCGTGATGAACTATAACATATCAAGGATAGTTATGATGATCCTTGAGCTATTCGCGATGTTTGACACCGCGAGAGTAGAAATCAAGAAGGAGCATCAATTGTTGATGGTTAGTAAAACCACTAGTTTAAGAAGGGCAAGGCCAAAAGGGATACTTCATGAAACAGCAAGTCGTTTGCTGCTCTAGTGAAGAATCCCAAGGTTGAACCCAAACCCGAGACTAAGTGCTTCTGTAATGAGAGGAACGGTCACTGAAGCAGTACTACCCTAGATACTTGGTAGATGAGAAGGCAGGCAAGGTCGACAGAAGTATATTGGATATACGTTATATGAATGTGTACTTTACTAGTACTCCTAGCAGCACCAGGGTATTAGATACCGGTTCGGTTGCTAAGTGTTAGTAACTCGAAATAAAAGCTGCGGAATAAATGGAGACTAGCTAAAGGTGAGATGACGATATGTGTTGGAAGTGTTTCCAAGGTTGATGTGATCAAGCATCGCATGCTCCCTCTACCATCGAGATTTGGTGTTTGCGTTGAACATGATTGGATTATGTTTACCGCAAAACGGTTATTCATTTAAGGAGAATAATGGTTACTCTGTTTATTTGAATAATACCTTCAATGGTCTTGCACCTAAAATGAATCTCGATCGTAGTGATACACATGTTCATGCCAAAAGATATAAGATAGTAATGATAGTACCACATACTTGTGGCACTGCCACTTGAGTCATATTGGTGTAGAACACATGAAGAAGCTCCATGTAGATGGATCTTTGGACTCACTCGTTTTTGAAAAGATTGAGACATGTGAACCATGTCTATTGGTATATATGCATGAAGAAACTCCATGCAGATGGATCGTTTGGACTCACTTGATTTTGAATCACTTGAGACATGCAAATCATACCACATGGGCAAGATGACTGAAAGTCCTCGTTTTCAGTAAGATGGAACAAGAGAGCAACTTATTGGAAGTAATACATTTTGATGTATACAGTCCAATGAGTGCTGAGGCATGCAGTGGATATCGTTATGTTCTTACTTCACAGATGATTTGAGTAGATGCTGAGTGTATTTACTTGATGAAAAACAAGTCTGAATTATTGAAAGGTTCAAGTAATTTCAGAGTGAAGTTGAAGATCGTCGTGACAAGAGGATAAAATGTCTGTGATATGATCATAGAGATGAGTATCTGAGTTACGAGTTTGGCACACAATTAAGACATTGTGGAAAGTGTTTCACAATTAATACCGCCTGGAACACCATAGTGTGATGGTGTGTCCGAACATCATAACTGCACCCTATTGGATATGGTGCATACCATGATGTCTCTTATCGAATTACCACTATCGTTTATGGGTTAGGCATTAGAGACAACCGCATTCACTTAAAAAGGGGCACCACGCAATTCCGTTGAGACGACACCGTTTAGAGAAACCTAAGTTGTCGTTTCTTAAAAGTTTGGGGCTGCAATGCTTATGTGAAAAGTTTCAGGCTGATAAGCTCGAACCCAAAGCGGATAAATACATCTTCATGGAATACCCAAAACAGTTGGGTATACCTCCTATTTCAGATCTGGAAGCAAAAGTAATTGCTTCTAGAAACGAGTCCTTTCTCGAGGAAAAGTTTCTCTCGAAAGAATTGAGTGGGAGGATGGTGGAGACTTGATAAGGTTATTGAACCGTCGCTTCAACTAGTGTGTAGCAGGGCACAGGAAGTTGTTCCTGTAGCACCTACACCAATTGAAGTGGAAGCTAATGATAGTGATCATGAAACTTCGGATCAAGTCACTACCAAACCTCGTAGGACGACGAGGATGCGCACTACTTCAGAGTAATGCATGATCCTGTCTTGGAAGTCATGTTGCTAGACAACAATGAACCTACGAGCTATGGAGAAGGGATGGTGGGCCCATATTCCGACGAATGGCTCGAGGCCATGAAATCCGAGATAGAATCCATGTATCAGAACAAAGCATGGACTTTGGTGAACTTGCCCGATGATCGGCAAGCCATTGAGATAAATGGATCTTTAAGAAGAAGACAGACATGGACGGTAATGTTACCGTCTATGAAGCTCGACTTGTGGCAAAGAGTATTTTCACAAGTTCAAGGAGTTGACTACGATGAGTTTTTCTCATCCGTAGCGATGCTTAGGTCCGTCGGAATCATGTTAGCATTAGCCGCATTTATGAAATCTGGCAGATGGATGTCAAAACAAGTTTCCTTACCAGTTTTCGTAAGGAAAGGTTGTATGTGATACAATCAGAAAGGTTTTGTCGATCCTAAGGATGCTAAAAGGTATGCTAGCTCCAGCGATCCTTCCATGGATTAGAGCAAGCATCTCGGAGTCAGAATATACGCTTTGATGGAGTGATCAAAGTTTTTGGGTTTATACAAAGTTTGTTAGAAGCTTGTATTTACAATAAAGTGAGTGGGAGCGCTACAACATTTCTGATAAGAATATGTGAATGACATATTGTTGATCCGAAATGATGTAAAATTTCTGGAAAGCATAAAGGGTTGTTTGAAGGGAGTTTTTTCAAAGGAAGACCTGGATAAAGCTGCTTACATATTGGGCATCAAGATCTATAGAGATAGATCAAGACGCCTGATGATACTTTCAAAGAACGCACACCTTGACATGATTTTGAAAGAGTTCAAAATAGATCAGCAAAGAAGGAGTTCTTGGCTGTGTTACAAGGTGTGAGTATTGAGTAAGGCTCAACACCTGACCACAGCAGAAGAGAGAGAAAGGACGAAGGTCGTCCCCTATGCTTCAGACGTAGGCTCTATAGTATGCTATGCTGTGTACCGCACATGAAGTGTGCCTTGCCATGAGTTGGTCAAGGGGTACAATAGTGATCCGGGAATGGATCACATGACAGCGGTCGAACTTATCCTTAGTACCTAGTGGACTAAGGATTTTCTCGATTATGGAGGTGAAAAGGAGTTCGTCGTAAAGGGTTACGTCGATGCGAACTTTGACACTAATCCGGATGACTCTGAGTAGTAAACCGGATTCGTATAGTAGAGCAATGATTTGAAATGGCTCCAAATAGCGCGTGGTAGCATCCACAAGATGACATAGATATTCGTAAAGCACACGGTTCTGAAAGGTTCAGACCCGTTGACTAATAACCTCTCTCACAAGCATAACATGATCAAACCAGAACACATTGAGTGTTAATCACATAGTGATGTGAACTAGATTGTTGACTCTAGTAAACTCTTTAGATGTTGGTCACATGGTGATGTGACCAGTGAGTGTTAATCACATGGTGATGTGAACTAGATTATTGACTCTAGTGCAAGTGGGAGACTGTTGGAAATATGCCCTAGAGGCAATAATAAATTGGTTATTATTATATTTCCTTATTCATGATAATCGTTTATTATCCATGCTAGAATTGTATTGATAGGAAACTCAGATACATGTGTGGATACATAGACAACACTATGTCCCTAGTAAGCCTCTAGTTGACTAGCTCGTTGATCAATAGATGGTTACGGTTTCCTGACCATGGACATTGGATGTCGTTGATAACGGGATCACATCATTAGGAGAATGATGTGATGGACAAGACCCAATCCTAAGCATAGCATAAAAGATCGTGTAGTTACGTTTGCTAGAGCTTTTCCAATGTCAAGTATCTTTTCCTTAGACCATGAGATCGTGCAACTCCCGGATACCGTAGGAGTGCTTTGGGTGTGCCAAACGTCACAACGTAACTGGGTGACTATAAAGGTGCACTACGGGTATCTCCGAAAGTGTCTGTTGGGTTGGCACGGATCGAGACTGGGATTTGTCACTCCGTGTGACGGAGAGGTATCTCTGGGCCCACTCGGTAATGCATCATCATAATGAGCTCAATGTGACTAAGGCGTTAGTCACGGGATCATGCATTGCGGTACGAGTAAAGAGACTTGCCGGTAACGAGATTGAATAAGGTATTGGGATACCGACGATTGAATCTCGGGCAAGTAACATACCGATTGACAAAGGGAATTGCATACAGATTGATTGAATCCTCGACACCGTGGTTCATCCGATGAGATCATCATGGAACGTGTGGGAGCCAACATGGGTATCCAGATCCCGCTGTTGGTTATTGACCGGAGAGGCGTCTCGGTCATGTCTGCATGTCTCCCGAACCCGTAGGGTCTACACACTTAAGGTCCGGTGACGCTAGGGTTGTAGAGATATATGTATGCGGAAACCCGAAAGTTTTTCGGAGTCCCGGATGAGATCCCGGACGTCACGAGAGGTTCCGGAATGGTCCGGAGGTGAAGAATTATATATAGGAAGTCAAGTTTCGGCCACCGGGAAAGTTTCGGGGGTTACCGGTATTGTACCGGGACCACCGGAAGGGTCCCGGGGGTCCACCGGGTGGGGCCACCTATCCCGGAGGGCCCCGTGGGCTGAAAGTGGAAGGGAACCAGCCCTTAGTGGGCTGGGGCGCCCCCCTTGGGCCTCCCCCCATGCGCCTAGGGTTGGGAACCCTAGGGGGGGGAGCTTCCCCCTTGCCTTGGGGGGCAAGGCACCCCTTCCCCCCCACTTGCCCCCCCCTTTGGATCTGATCTCCAGGGCCGGTGCCCCCCCAGGGGGCCTATATAAAGGGGGGGAGGGAGGGCAGCAAGACACAGCCTTGGGCGCCTCCCTCCTCCCCTGCAACACCTCTCTCTCTCTCGCAGAAGCTTGCGAAGCCCTGCCGGAGACCCGCTACATCCACCACCACGCCGTCGTGCTGCTGGATCTCCATCAACCTCTCCTTCCCCCTTGCTGGATCAAGAAGGAGGAGACGTCGCTGCACCGTACGTGTGTTGAACGCGGAGGTGCCGTCCGTTCGGCACTCGGTCATCGGTGATTTGGATCACGGCGAGTACGACTCCGTCATCCACGTTCATTGGAACGCTTCCGCTCGCGATCTACAAGGGTATGTAGATGCACTCCTTTCCCCTAGTTGCTAGTAGACTCCATAGATGCATCTTGGTGAGCGTAGAAATTTTTTAAATTATGCTACGATTCCCAACAAACCAATGGGCCGAAGAAGCACCTGGGGGTGCTCTGAGGGGAGCACAACCCAGCAGGGCGCGCCAGGAGGCCCAGGCGCGCCCCGGTGGATTGTGCCCACCTCGGGTGCCCCCTGGACCGCCTCTTTACTCTATAAATACCCCAATATTCCATAAACCCTAGAGGAGTCAACAAAAATCAATTCCAGCCGCCGCAGAGTCCAGAACCACCAGATCCCATCTAGACACCATCATGGAGGGGTTCATCACTTCCATTAGTGCCTCTCCGGTGATGTGCGAGTACTTCTTTGTTGACCTTCGGGTCCGTAGTTAGTAGTTAGATGGCTTCCTCTCTCTCGTTTGATTCTCAATACAATGGTCCCTTGGAGATCCATATGATGTAACTCTTTTTGCGGTGTGTTTGTTGGGATCGGATGAACTTTGAGTTTATGATCAGATCTATCTTTTTATCCATGGAAGTTATTTGAATCTTCTTTGATCTCTTATATGCATGATTGCTTATAGCCTCATATTTCTTCTCCGATATTTGGGTTTTGTTTGGCCAACTTGATCTATTTATCTTGCAATGGGAAGAGGTGCTTTGTAGTGGGTTCGATCTTACGGTGCTTGATCCCAGTGACAGAAGGGGAACCGACACGTATGTATCTTTGCTACTAAGGATAAAACGATGGGGTCTATTTCTACATAAATTGATCTTGTCTACATCATGTCATCGTTCTTATTGCATTACCCCGTTTCTCCATGAACTTAATACACTAGATGCATGCTGGATAGCGGTCGATGTGTGGAGTAATAGTAGTAGATGCAGGCAGGAGTCGGTTTACTAATCTTGGACGTGATGCCTATATAATGATCATTGCCTGGATATCGTCATGATTATTTGAAGTTCTATCAATTGCCCAACAGTAATTTGTTTACCCACCGTTTGTTATTTTAATCAAGAGAAGCCACTAGTGAAACCTACTGTCCCCGGGTCTCTTTCTCATATTATTTGCCTTTGCGATCTATTTTATTTGCCTTTTATTTCCAGATCTATTAAACCAAAAATACAAAAAAAAACTTGCTGCAATTTATTCTTATTTATTTTATTTGGCGTTTGATCTATCAATCTACTACGATTTATTCACGTCCGCTTGCCAATTTCTGGCGCCGTTACCCGAAAGGGATTGACAACCCCTTTAATACGTCAGGTTGCGAGTATTTGTTATTTGTGTACAGGTGCCGTTTACATATTGTAGCTTGGTTCTCCTATAGGTTCGATAACCTTGGTCTCATCACTAAGGGAAATACCTACCATCGCTGTGCTACATCATCCCTTCCTCTTTGGGGAAATATCGACGTAGCTTCAAGCCGCATCAGTGGTATTTATGCTTGATGCCGGTTCCTTCCCAAAAGAACCTTGAACGGGGGGTATCTAGCTTAGAGTGGACTCCATCAGTGAGGAGAAAAATCCCCATAATAAACAGTGGTAGGGATGATAGACTCGAGTTAGTGAGGATAAGCCTAGCTGCCAACGACATAAATCTCCCTCTCCATGGGCTTACTCTATTGGCTACCTTCCCATAGAGGGGCTCTCATTCCTGGATAGAAAGTTTCTGGTGGGATATCGGTAGGCCAAGGTACTTAATTGGAAAGCTCCCTAGCTTACAATTAAGCAAGTTAGCTACCTGCTCGCTATCTTGGTCAACCATATCCATGGTGACTGAAGTCGCTTGAACTACGTCGGTATTTCCCCAAAGAGGAAGGGATGATTGATACGTCCATTTTGCATCATGTTTTCCTACTGCTATTTATGATGTTTTTATCTATAATAATGCTTTTTGGAGTAATTCTAATGCCTTTAGTCTCATAATATGCAAGGTATACACAAAGAGGGAGAATTCCGGCAGCTGGAAATCTGGACCTAGAAAAGCTATGTTAGGCTACCTATTCTGCACAACTCCAAACAAGATGAAACTTCACGGAGAATTTTTATGGAATATATGAAGAATATTGGAGCAAATAAGTACCAGAGGGGGCCCACCAGGTGGTCACAACCCACCTAAGCATGCCAGGGAGCCCAAGCGCGCCCTGGTGGGTTGTGCTCACCCAGGCCCACCTCTGGTGCCCATCTTCTGGTATATAAGTCATTTTGACCTAGAAAAAACAAGGAGTGAACTTTCGCGACGGAGCGCCGCCGTCTCGAGCGAAACTTGGGCAGGAGCACTTTTGCCCTCCAGCGGAGCTATTCCGCCGGGGGAACTTCCCTCCCGGAGGGGGAAATCATCGTCCTCATCATCACCAACAACTCTCTCATCTTGGGGAGGGCAATCCCCATCAACATCTTCAACAACACCATCTCATCTCAAACCCTAGTTCATCTCTTGTGTTCAATCTTGTCACCGGAACTATAGATTGGTGCTTGTGGGTGACTAGTAGTGTTGATTACATCTTGTAGTTGATTACTATATGGTTTATTTGGTGGAAGATTATATGTTCAGATCCAATATGCTATTTAATACCCCTCTGATCTTGAGCATGATTATTATTTGTGAGTAGTTACTTCTGTTCTTGAGGTCACGGGAGAAATCATGTTGCAAGTAATCATGTGAACTTGATATGTGTTCGATATGTTGATAATATGTATGTTGTGATTCCCTTAGTGGTGTCATGTGAACGTCGACTACATGACACTTCACCATATTTGGGCCTAAGGGAATGCATTGCGGAGTAGCAATTAGATGATGGGTTGCGAGAGTGACAGAAGCTTAAACCCCAGTTTATGCGCTATTCCGTAAGGGACCGATTGGATCCAAAAGTTTAATGCTATGGTTAGAATTTATTCTTAATACTTTTCTCGTAGTTGCAGATGCCTGCGGGAGGGTTAATCATAAGTAGGAGGTTTGTTCAAGTAAGAACAGCACCTAAGCACCGGTCCACCCACATACCAAATTATCAAAGTACCGAACACCACTACAAAAAAATACACTTCTGTGATGATACGTGTTTGTCACAGTAGGTCGCGTTATTTGTCATGCATGTACATCCATGACAAATTTATGACAGAATCAAGATAGTCATACCTGTGCTGTCGTAGAAGTGTTCCATGACATTACCAAAATTATCATCACGGAAGTGTCCACTTCCATGACGATAAATCGCGTGTCACAGAAGTGCTTTCGTCAAGGTGACCGACACGTGGCATCCACCGTAACGGAACGCCGTTAAGCTATCGGGTCGGGTTTTGGATCCGATAACCCGTTAACAGCCCCGACCAATGGGGATTTTCCATGTGTAAAATCATCATTGGCTGGAGGAAACACGTGTTGGCTCACCGTTGGGACAGATGTCATCCGCTCATTGGACCGAAGGCGCCTATGATACGGCGACACGTGGCACGGCCCAACAGAGGCTCATTCCTGTGAAAAGGCCGGCCCGTTTGACTTGGTCAAAAGGTGGCGGGCCGGCCCACGGAAAGCCTGTTAACGGCCTGTTCACATATAGCCCATTTACAGCCTGCTAACCCAGGGCCCGTTACGCCCTATCCGAATTAGGCCCAGTAGCGTCATCTGGGCCATCCAATATGATTCAACCCATTTTAACTTCTGGCCCATGTGTGGCCCATGACTTCTTTCGGCCCATATGAGGACCTTTGTAACTCTTGGCCCATTAACGGCCCGTGGTGAAACTGGCCCGTAATGAACAGTGTATCACTTTATACCCATTAACGGCCCGTTATTCCATTGGGCCGTTTCCAGCCCAAGTTATCTTTCGGCCTTCTCAGGGCCCATTGATTCTTGGGCTCATTTGCAGCATTCGGTTACATACGGCCCGTTACTGTCATTTTCTGCTTGTGGGCCAAATTCAGCCCGTCGTTACAGTCGGCCTGTTTGCGGACCGTTAATACATTGGGCCGTTTTCATGTCAAAAAAACTAGTTGGGCTGTTTTCATAGAGTTATCAAATACGGCCTATTAACGGCCCGTTATGGTCCACGAATAGTACGGCCCATGATTGGCGAAATGATGATACGCCCCGTAGAAGGCCCATGGATCCTAAGGCCCGTATGAGGCCCACGGATAGTACGGCCCGTAGAAGGCCCATGGATCGTACGACCCGTAGAAGGCCCATGGACCCTATGGCCCGTAGAAGGCCCATGGACCCTAAGGCCCGTATAGAAGGCCGATGGATCCTACGGCCGGACGAAGGCCCATGGATCATACGGCCTGCAGGAGGCCCATGGTTACAACAGTCCATGTGTTGCCATGATTATTTTGGCCTAGTTACCAAAAATAGGCTATTGTGTCCACTAGAAAAAACAGAAAAAGAACTGTAGTGACTACAAGCAAACAACTAAACAAGACAATAAGGAAATAAATAAGCAAGCAATTAACGCTAGCCTATTACCGCTATTACACATATTACATCCACTGGGCATCAAAGTTCGCCACCAGTGCAAATATAGGGAACAAAGCAGCACATTACATACACTGGCCGTCAAAATTGGCCACCAGTGCAAATAAACGCGGCAGCAAAACAAGAGCATAACTAAAACAACTTCAGAAGAGCTCAAGAAACGTTATCCTGGGTATCCACCATGCTGGCAATAAGCTTCATGGGACCCAAGCGGCGGTGGCCTCCCGTGTTCAACTTCTCCTCGATGATGGCGGCGGACGCGGAGGCGCCGGCCACCGACTCGTCGCTCTCCGCGCACCCGGCTTCTGTCGCTGCTTGCATGGCGGGGCCGCCGACATGGGAGTCTCGGCTACAGAAACGGGAGACGCGGTACGAGGCCGCGGCATGGACGGCAGCAACGACGCCCGTGCGCTGCTCCTCGTCGAGCTGGCCTGGAGCGGCGAGTTGCTGAACCGCGCGCCGGCTTGGGGTGGCAACTGGCTCCGTCGGGCGAGGGGAGGGAGGTGGACCAGCGAGCTGCATAGCTCGTATCCGGCGGGCTACCCAGCCGGCTTGGATGCGGAATAACTACTCTTCGTAAGCCATTGTAAGAGTGGACAAAATGGTGGAGGAGATAGGGGAGCGGCGGAGGTGTGCGATTCTTGGCCGGCGTTTGGCCTCGTTTAAATAGGAGATTAAATAGACGGCGGACCGGAGGAGCTCGGCCGGCGTTGCGTTTAACGCCGCCCCGGTCATGAACGGACATGTGTCCAGAGTGGGTTTCTCGGCTTCCACACGGGCGGGTTTCATGGAGGCGTTTGAATGCGGCACGGAGGCGTGTTCAGCCGGGCGTGCCGCGAACGGCGCCCTCGACTCTGACCTAGGACACCACGCCATTCTTCTACTAACGTGGGCTCTTTGGGTGCATGTCCTGCATGTCAGTGACCCAATGCAGGCAGCGCACAACAGAGGAACCTTTGGTGGGCCAGGGCGGTCAGAAGCGGGCATTTCATAAACCGATGATTGTTCATTGAGTGTGACATCATCTTTATCATGTAGATAAGCCTACTATGTTGATAGCCCGTTCGATACATTGTGATTCATAAAGACCGCTGCAAACATCAATGTTCTGCTTATCACAGATAAGATTGATTAATACCCGTAACAATCCATGTCCTTAACAAAGGGTGCATGCACGTATAGGTAGAGCGTGTGTCTTGCGTCGTGTGCTGTGTGCATGCAGGCGTGCGAGTGTTGCGTGTGTGCAAGGGTACGTTTCAGTGTTGCATGCATGGGTGCGTACGTGCGTGTGTTCGTGAGTGCATGTGTACGTGTCAGTGTTGCACGCCAGCATGCGTGCGTGTGTACGTGTCAGTGTTGCACGCCTACATGCGTGCGTGTCTTGCGTGCGTGCGGGGTGAGGCTACACGTCAGTCGACTGACTTTTTCATCTCTGGTCATTAGATTTTCCAGCCGTTGGATACGAAATCAAGGGCCTCCAGTTTATCATCAAACTCCACCCCCTGAGCCGCCAGCCACCACCGGCCGAACCGCCAGCCCCCGCCGCCCGCGGCCGGCCCGCCCTCCCCG